>NW_006921681.1:889750-904412 GCF_000298275.1 Orycteropus afer afer
ATAAGGGCATTCCAGCTCCAGAATCAGGCTCCAGCCAGCCCGCTGCCTCTTCTCTCTCTCTCTCTCTCTCTCTCTCTCTCTCTCTCTCTCTCTCGAAGTTGCTGCCAGAGTCAAAGCAGGTCCTTCACAGATGCTCTCTGCCCAGGGCTTTTTCACAGAGGGGGACTGAGTGGGGCTGGGTTTGATTTTCTGTAATGTTAATGAAATCCCTGTGTCTCTGTTGCTCTGCAGGGCTGAAGTGGTTTTAGGAAACATTATTAAGAAGAAGGGCTGGAGGTAATTGCTGCTTAGTGTCTGTGGTCGGAAGGGGGAGGGTCAGGGGCCGGGTGGCACAGGGAGAGGCAGAAGTGCCCTGGGGTCCACAGAGGGGTGAGCTGGCCTCCCAGGGCCTGGGGCCCCCTTGAAAGTCCTGACTCTAGTTACTTTGTCATGGGAAGAATGGAAGTTTATGGGGTTACTCTTAACTGTTTACTAACCCATCAGCCCCTTTTGCAGCCAACCCATCTTGCAGAGGCTTGGAAATCTCAGAATTTTTCCTGCTGGGGAGGGGAGAATATTCTAGAATGGGGGCAGCCCCTCGCTTCCTCCAGGGGGGGAAGTCATGCATGCTGCTAGGTGGCTACCACAAAAGGCAAGAGTGCCAGGGACATGGTGAGTTGGGGAAGCCTCCCTTCTCTTCCTCCCTATGTGCTGAGTCACCACGTGGGGTTTAATTTCAGTTCTCCAAGATGAGGAGGCCACTTTCCTCTGGAGAGAAGTCATGTGATATGACCAAACCAGCAGTCCACCCCTCCCTAACTTATGTATGCCCTCTGCTTTTGTCCCAACTCATCCCCATGGGTCCAGAGCATGAGGGTCACGTGGGAGGAGAGTAATAACTTCTGGAATGGCCCTTGAGGCAGAGCTATACTCTTGCCTAGGACCTGGGGGAACCCCTTCCCCCTCTTCAGCTGGAAGATTTAGGATCAGAGACACATGTGTGCCGGGGTGGGGGTGGTGTGCTCCAATAGCAGCTTAGGCCTGTGGACCTTCCTTGGACATGAATGTCTTCACCTCCCAAGACCTCCAGTCTTCATCTGGGAAGAGGGTACAGTCAGACCTCCCTGGCAGGGCTGTCTTAGGGTTAACAGGCCAGGGCTGGCCTTGTCTTCACCACGGCCTCTGGCCAGGGCGGGCCCACAGAGAGGCAGTGAGCCCAAGGGCAGCAGGGCAGGAGCCCCATCCATCTTTGTGTCCCAGGGATCTGATGATGCCCCTTGGGATGGACGCAGCTCATTTGAACCTAGACCTCCAAGCCCCCAGCCACAGCATCAGCTCAAGAGTAGATGAGTCCATGATCTCTGAGCCTTTATTTTCAGGAATGTCTGCAGCAGCTGTGCAGCCGGCCCCTCCCACCTCCCTGCCCTCTCCGGTGCCATTTAGAGGCTTAACCCCCACTGACCAGGCAGCCTCCCAGCCCCAATGGCATACCCTCTCCTGCCCCACCCTATCTGCTGCTTCTGAGCTATAATTGATCCCAATATGAATTCCTCTTAGCTCTGCTCTATAATTAAAGGATATTGCCCCATATTAGCGAATGAACGCCCTGAAAATGCCTTAGGTGACTTCTCAGGGAGACAAACATAAGGTCACCCCTCCCACAGGGAGGCCGTTATCACCAAGTGGCATCTTCTGTTGGGAAGGGGTCCTCTCTCGGATGTGGCTAATGCTGAGGCCCTGTGAAAACTTGGTTCCATCATCTTCCCCCACACACAACCTCAGGACAAAGTCACCATTGTCAGCATTTGCCTAACAAGGAATTAAAGTGGAAGAAATGAAATTCATCCTCTTTCCTCAGCTCAAGGCTGGACCCTCAGGATACTCAGCATCCATCCCCAAACTCAAAACCCCATCAGAGTCAGAGTCACCCAGCTCCCCCTCACCACCACATCCTGCACCCACCAGCCCTCTCCCTGCCAGGCCATCCGATACCAAGATTTCTTAAACTGCCATCAGGGTTTGTAGGGAAAGCCTGCCTGCTTGGGCCCCTACATGCTCAGTGTCTGCCAGATCCCTACCTGAGCCCCTCTGTCTGCCCACCGAACTTGACCTCCTCAGAGTATTTGCTCACTGCCCCACCCTCTCCTGTGGAGATACCGGCTTTTCCTTCCCTGTCCCCTGACATTCCTCCAGCCCCTCCCACTGTCCCAGCGCAGTTCCATCAGTGCCCAGGCCTAGTTACTTGGTTATTAGCTGCATTTACACGTTCTTGTCTCCTGGCTCCACAGGGAACCCTATGAACCTCTCCCCTCCCCTGGGCATGTCACAGTGCGTTCTGGGAGCCCTGTGTGAGAGTGGTCTGAGTGCAGACCCCAGAGAGTCCTAGACCAGTAACACTCCGTTTCTCTTCTGTTTTGCAGACGATCCAGCCTCGTCATCACAACCAAAATCTTCTGGGGTGGAAAGTAGGTGATGCGGAGGGTGAGATAGGTGGTGGGAAGGGGTGGGAGGCGTACCTCGGTTCTGCCAAGACTCCTGACACCTGACAGCAGCAGGGGAGGAAGGGAGATGGCCAAGAGCCTCCAGAAAGACAGTTGCCTGGTGCTTCCAGCAGGGGAAGGGGCTGGCATTGGCCACCCTGATAAAGGGTGGGGCTGTGTCTCGCTGCTGCACAAGGTGCAGATGCTGCCTCAAGATGCAGGAAAACAGCTTTACTTTGAGCATTGTCTTTTACTCTAAACTTGTTTAGTTTTTTTTGTGTGTTTGTTTGTTTTTACTTATGTGGGTTTTATGTTTCTGATTACAAAGATAACATTGTAAAAATCCTGGAAAACAAGGGAGTTGTTCAGACCACCCCAGATCCCCGTGCAGGCTGTCAGGTCTGGCTCCGGCCTCACTCTGGGCCTGGACAAACCTGGGTTCAGAGGGCATCTAATCTTGATAAATTATAGATATAATTCATTCTTTAAAAAAAAAAAATTCAAGCCAACCAGAAGTCAAATTGGAAAGCAAAAGCCCCCATATCACCCTAAGGCAGCCCTGGAAGCAGGGTCCACCCTTCCGTCAGGTGCCTACCCTCCCATCAGGTACCCACCCTCTCAGCACTCAGGAGCATGTCCACACAGCCTCTGCCGTGGCCTTAAAGTGGAATCAGCTGCACGTGCCAGTTCTGACCCCCTTTCTGTTTACCTGATATTGCATCATATGCATTTTCCCAAGACAGCCTGTTTTTCAGGGCAGAGACAGAGCGAGGCCTGTCCAGGAAGCACATCATTGAAGGTGAGGAGGAGACCTGCCCTGGGTGTGTCAGAGTGGACCCCAGTTACACAGCATTGTTGTTAGTTGCTGTCAAATTGATTCTGACTCATGGCAACCACATGTGTGCAGAGAACTACTCCATGGGGTTTTCAGGACAGAAGTAGATTGCCAGGCCTGTCTTTTGAGGTGCCTCTGATGGGTTCAAACTACCAGCCTTTTCTCGGTTGGTCATCAGGTGCCACCTAGGGACTCCAGTCCATAGTGGAAGGCCTCAAGCCTGGGTGTACCCTATGCCCTGCCCAGCCTTTCCTTCCATGGGGACCAGGTGGATCCTTCATGGAATGAGAGAGGGGAGGGGCAGTAGTGTGATGGGTGGGGCAATAGTATGATGGGCAGGTGTGAGAGTGGGTTGAGTGGGGGCCAGAGTATTATGAGAGAGTAGAAGTATGATGGGGGACCCTGTTGGCACAGTGGTTAAGTGCTTGACTACCAATTGAAAGGTGATGGTACAAACCTACCAGCTGCTCCGTGGGAGAAAGACAAGGCAGTCTGCTTCCGTAAATTTTTATAGCCTTAGAAACCCTTTGGGGCAGTTCTATTCTGTCCTATAGGATCACTATGAGCCAAAATTTTACTTGATGGCAATGGTTTTTCAATAGGTTTAAAAGTGTGATGGGCCAGGCAGGAGTGTGATGGGGGGTGGGAGGCTGGTGGGTGAGGCAAGAATATTATGGGAGAGGTGGGGGCATGGTGGGCAGGGTGGGAGTGGGATGGGTGGGGAAGGAGTATTATGGGAGGAGAGGGAGTGTGATGGTCAAGGCCTGTGTCCCCCTCCCCAGGGCAATTGTCTCCAATGAGGCTGGACACAGACAGGCCTGCTGTGAATCCAGCCTCAGCCAGGCTAGCTAGGTGACCTTGAACAAGGGATGTCGCTTCCCCAAGTCTCTGTCACAGCCTCTGTAAAATGGGGATAGCAAGAGCCCCCGCCTCCTGAGGTTCTCTGGCACAGAGCCCAGAGCTCTGCACTCAGGAGGACCCAAGAAAGATACTGGCTAGGACATGCCACTTCTGTATTTTAATGGTCTTTGTGCCTTTTCTATTGATTTTCATTTTCATCAAGGTAGTTACCCATTTTAAAAAATCACATAATTAGGAAGGTTTCCCACCCCGCCCATGCCCCCTTCCTATCCCCTAAAATCGACAATTCTGTCAGCACATCCACTCATGTTGTGCCATTTCATGTCCGGACAGCTTATAAGTGCCGGGTCTCTTTTGCTCCTCGTGGCTCCCTGTAGCCGGTGCTGGTGCAGGCCCAGGCACATTCCTTATGCCCCCCCCCTCCCTCCCTAGGTCTGAAAGCCTCCCTGGAGCGGCTGCAGCTGGAGTATGTGGACGTGGTGTTTGCTAACCGCCCAGACCCCAACACGCCCATGGAAGGTAGGTGCTCTCAGGAAGCTCCAGGGCCTGGCACAGTCCCCCATTGGATGGAGCTGCACTGACAGGAGATTCTGGGCCTGAGGCCCTGCCGCCTGAATCACTGGGCAGCAGCCTCAAAAGCAGGTGCCCAGGCCACCGGGGAGAGAGGCTGAGCTGGGCGGGAGGGAGGGGGAAAGCAAGGGCCTGAGCATGCCTCCAAGTGGCCCCCATGTGCACCCTGGCACCCCCCAGGCTGAGTGGACATCCCTGTCCTCATCCAGGTTCACACCTAACTCGCCCCTGGGGTCGTTCCATGCTCCCTCCTGTGATCAGAACTGCGTGGAATAGTCTCTCCTCTCAGCCTTTTGTAGGTGAAAATAACGAGAGGTGGGGATGGGATGCCTCTTTCCACTGTTGCGTCATTTCAGTCACATTCTGCTGGGAGGGGTCCTTCACTCTGGGGGATAAATTATTACTAAGAAGAGAAAACCATGTGCTGCACCTTGGCAGGTGGTTCTGGTTTCTCTTGGCGTTTGCGTATTCTTTCAACTCCTGCCCTTCCCATCTCTCCCAACTTCCTGCTGCCGGCGTTTTCTCATTTGTGCTTTGCTGCTCCAGGGACTTGGAAAATTAACTTGTGTTCAAGTTATTTTATTCTTCGTTTTCTTCTATATATACCTGCACACACATAGGTGTGTATGCATGTATATATATATAGATATAGATAGATTTTTTTTTTTTTTGGTAACAAAACAAATATTCTGTGAGATGTGCTTTGTGCCTCCCTCCCTGTGCCCTTTGTCATCCCATACTCCCACAGCTATAAACTCTGGTCTCTTTAAATCTTTCTTTTGTCACCAGGGGACCCATTTAGTTCCTCCAAGTCCAGGACATTCATCATAGAAGGTACACAGTGCCCATAGCCCGACTATTGACTCCCGTGTCCAAGCTGCATTTTATGAGACAGTGTGTTTATTTACACAACTCTCTTCCCCCCGATGACAAACTTCTCCATAAAATGCATAAAGGAGATAAAACTGCCCCATGAGGACATCTTGCAAGTGAAAGGAAAAGCAAAGCGTGTTGGCGCCCGTGTCTCCCCAACCTGGTCCACACGGTCATTTCATTCCTTGTTTCCTTTCTGTGCATGTCATCACCCTGCGACTGCTTGCCTTGCCAATGGCCTCTCGGGTGGCTGACCCTGCGGGTGGCCGGCCTGTCCGCCAGGTCTCTTGATTTAGGGATGTCGTGGTCAGTGCCTGAAACTTTGCAGGGGAAACGCTGAGACAGACCAGGTCTCCACAAGGAGGGAATAGAAGGGCACCCCAGATACGTGAGCCACAACACATCTTGTATTTTCTATATTCATGTTTTGTAAGCCCCTCCCCCATCCACTGCATACTGGCTCCTCGGTGGGCACAGTGTGTGGCTGCTCATGTGTGTGGCTGGGCCACCTGCAGTGTTCAGCCCTTGCTACACAGTCACACCGCTCCATCGAAATGGAATCATTTTTCTTCCTCAAGAATGCATATGTCCATGACCAAATTGGCCAAACTCTACAACACAAGGGCAAGCTCTGGTTGTGCTTGGGCCCTCAGCCCACCCCTAAATTCAAAGGCCCCAGAACCCTAGGCCAAGGGCAGGCATCCTTTTGGCACGGGGTCTGGTCTCCCTGGGAATGTAGTGTGTTCCACGGATGGAAGGGCACATGCTGGCCCGCTGGGCACCTGGCACTGCCACCTGACCCCTTCCATGTCTTATTTGTAATGCAGCAGAGAGGCCGTGGTGCTTGGCAGCAGCTAGAAGAATTTGGTCCTCATGCTTCTGTTCAACAACACTTAATACTGAGGCAAAGGACAACTGCCCCCACTTGTCCGTTTCTGGGGCCACTGACATCACCCTGGGCACAAGTGCAGAGAGCTCAGGCTCCTGTGAAGGGGTGCTGTGTCCAGCCTCCACTGCCCGGGACCCTCTGTCTCCCCAGAGCAGTCAGGGATGAAGTGCAGACTCCCACCCCAGTAGCCTTGCCCCTCCAGGCTCCTGGCTAGCTGTACCCCCACCCTGCTCATTGTATCGTGTGATGGACTCCTCAGGTCCTCTGTTATCGGAGAGAGCGGCGTGAGTGCAAGAGTGAGAGTGAGGCTGGCGGACGGGGTTTCCTGGCTCCCCTCTTGCTGGCATGTGGACATACTGCCTTGGCTGAAAAGAACCGGGAAGTCCCCTGCATGGTCACAGGTGCCCCAAGAGTGTTTCTAAAAAACTGAACAAGGGCAGCCACGCAGGAGCAAGCACAGAGTTTGGATGTGGCCAGATATCTTCCAGGGCCCTCCAGGTTCTCTAAACCTTTCCAACCAGGCACTGTTCTCATCCCTCAAGTGTGGCAGCATCAGCAGGGAGAGCAGGTGGCCTGGTGGTGGTCCTGGGGAGGGCTGGACTTCCCTCCCAGTGCTCCTCCCAGGGATTCCCAGGAGCCCTGTCCCTGATTTGGAAGGAAGGAGACAGCAGGGCTTGACCTGCAGGTGTGGGAGCCAAGGAGTGATTTTTGGGGGAGTCTTGGGTAAGTCTGCTGAGACCACCACCCCAGAAGCCCCAGCAACCTTGGGATGCCCCTGGCTCCTTCCTAGGCCAGGGCCCAGGGAAAAAGTGAGCCTTGGCCACATTTTGTTGTTAGTGGGCAACTAATAATAACTACTACTGCTGCTGCTAATAATAACTAAAATAAAACAGGAGCTCTGGTAGCATAGTGCCTAAGGCACTTGACTGCTAACCAGAAGGCTGGTGGTTCAAACCCACCAGCCACTCCTCAGAAGGAAGGTTGGGCAATCTACTTCCCATAGTGATACTACCTCGGAAACCCAAGGAGGGGTCGCTATGAGTCAGGGCTGACTTGACAGCACATAACAACAACAACAACAAAATAAAACAGTTGCCATGCATTCTGTTCCAACTCATAGTGCCATGTATGCCAGGGTAGAACTGTACTCCATAGGGTTTTCAGTGGCAGGTTCTTCAGAAGTAAATTGCCAAGTCTTTCTTTACAGACAACTTTGGGTGGGCTCAATCCTTCAACATTTTGATCAACAGCTGAGTGTGTAAGCTTTTTGCACACTCCCCAGGGACTCCAATAGTAATGATAATATAAACTCAAAAACCAAAACAAAACACACTGCCATCGAGTCAATTCTGACTCATGGTAACCCCCATTGGGTTTCTAAGCTGTGGAGCAACTTAGGAGCTCTGGTGATATAGTGGTTAAGGCATTTGGCTGCTAACCAAAAGGCTCAGTGATTTGAACCCACCAACTGCTCCACAGAAGAAAGATGGGGCAGTCTGCATCCATAAAGATTCACAGCCTTAAAAACCCAATAGGGGTCACCATGAGTCAGAATTAACTCAATGGCAGTGAGTTGAGTTTGCTAAGTAATAATATAAAGAGCTCTGATAGCATAGTGCCTAAAGCACTTGACTGCTAACCAGAAGACTGGCAGTTCAAACCCACCAGCCACTCCTTGGAAGGAAGATTGGTAATCTACTTCCATAGTGATACCTCCTCGGAAACCCAAGGAGGGGTCACTATGAGTTGGATCCGACTTGATGGCAGTGAGTTTGATCTTTTGGTTTTTGAGTGCCTTATAATTTTACAAAGTGGATTGACATACATATAGCCTGGTAACCACTTGAAAATGTGGGCCTTGACCAAAGGAACTCCTAGGGACCCAGGATGGGTGGGAAGTCACATCCCAAAACAGAGCAGCGAAGGTGCCCAAAACAAACCTAGCATTCTCCCCATCTCACCCACCACCCCCATTTTCAGGGACCTCAGCCCATCTCCACGACAAATCAGGAGCAAGCCACGTGGGGAGAGACAGGGATTTACAAGGACCAATGTTATTGCTTTGTTTTTAGAAACACTTAACCCTCCAACTTTACTTCCACACTGCACTTGGCAGCCACCCTTGCAAGCACTGTATTGTACCTGTGAGATACCCGATGCTGTGTGGCCCCAAACCCTGCACAGCCAAGAAATGCTTGAACTGTTAATCTTCAAGGTTTAGTTGTTTGAAAAACCACAACATCCCCACAAGGCAAAAAACAGCTAAGGGGGTAGGGGCTGTCATGGGGATATTTTTGTTTCTCAAAAACTTTTTAATACGAGGAAGAATCTGTTGTGTAATTGAGAGACCCTCCTCTCTCATTTAAAAGGATGGTGTGGCGTTTCAGTGACGGAGCCTTTAGGACCTTGGATTCTCTGCTGTTGGGTGTCTGGGTTGTCCCACTCCGTGACTTAGCTCTTCTCAGGACAGGCCTCCATGGAGCAGAAACCTCCACCATCCCCTGGGAGAGAAAGTGGCCTGGTGCTGGCTCATTTGAGAACATGGGCATGGGCAGAGTGGGGCTTTCCAGGTCTGCTCTGGTGGCATAGTGGCTAAGAGTTGGGCTGCTAACCAAAGGTCAGCAGTTTGAACCCACCATCCACTCCATGGGAGAAAGATGAGAAAGGCAGTCTTCTTCTGTAAAGATTTATAGCCTGGGAAACTCTATGGGGAAGTTCTACTCTGTCCTATAGGGTCACTATGAGTTGAATCGACTCAATGGCAGGGGGTTTGGTTTTTTAGTTCCCCAGCCAGGAGCTGGACCTCCTAGACATGACCAGGGCTGTACCCTGAAGCTTCCATCCTTTGGGAGCACCTGGGGCCCACGCCCTGCCCTTTGTCCCTACAGATGCCACCAAGGCCACTCTGTTCATCTCTGGATCCCATTGAGAATTCAGAGAATAAAAACAGACAAAGAAATGTGTTTGTTTACTTTCTGATGCATTTGGTCAAACTGATTGTAACTTAAACATTTATCTGGTTCTTCCCAAGTGGTCTTGCCCCCTGGTTCTCCCCCAGACTAGAGACTCTCAGTGGGGCAGTGAGAGTCTAGAATCACATCCTGTGATGTCACCTTCCCTTTGCTTCTCTAGTCTGCCCTAGAAATGTCATTGTCCATCCATCCATAACCCATTTTTCCAAGATGCCATGCATCCTGAAACGATTTGGGAAAATTGTTCTCAAGACTAGCTTCTTGGTTTGCTGTTGGCTCCTCTTCCATCCTAGAGAGCCCTTGCTCCCTATGTGTGCACACACACACACACACGTGCATGCACACACACACATGCACACAGACATAGCCAACTTGGGATCCAGGACGTACACTGCTTGCAAGATGTAATTGCAACTTCTCCCTTCCCAGTACCTGCCTATAGTATGCAGACTGTCCCCAGGTTGGGGCCCAAGTACCTGGCCCCCTCCCACCTTCAGTTTCCCCTTTTCTTATGACAGAGACCGTGCGTGCCATGACTCACGTCATCAACCAGGGGATGGCCATGTACTGGGGCACATCGCGCTGGAGCTCCATGGAAATCATGGTACAGTGACCACTCAGGACAAGGGGGTGGTTCCAGGACATGGGCTTCTGGCCTCATGTCACAACTGGCAGCTGCCATGCTCTTGCTCACAGCTGCCTCATAACTGGTATCAGGAAGAGGGATGGCATTGGGGTGGTTATGGCTTCAGGGACTTGGATCCCTGCATTGTGTGGCCCTGGACGAGTGCCTCAGTTTCCCCACCTGCAGAATAAGACTGATAGGAACACCTACCCACCCCCACCCCCAACACACACACACCCCTTGGGGTTGCTTTGAGAATTAACTGAGAGAACAGGTTCTTAGCTCCTGGCAGAAGTTCTTAGCACAGCAGTCACTCAGTGATGATGCCAGTGTTAGCCCCTGTTTGGCTCTGGGTGCTCTAGGTGCTACTGAGAGGTAAGGACTTCGTGTGGACTGACTCCCAGTTAATCCTAGTGAGGTGAGTGTGGCAGTTGTCCCATTTTTCAGACATAGAAATTGAGGCACAGAGAGGTTAAGTAACATGCCCAAGGTCACAGCAGGGCCGAGAAGGGAACCCCAGCTGTGCATCTCAGAGCCTGTGCCAACTTGAAGCATGACTTACTGTTAGAACTCTGGGCTTCCATCCCATAATCCCTGATGTTTCCACTTCACTCAGTTTCCAGGACAGCATCCCACTAAGAGTCAGAAGGCAGCAGAGGCCAAGCATGGCAGGCATTTCTTGCAATTTCTGGGGTTTGCTGGAAAGATCAGCAGGGTGCCCTTTTTCTTCTCAAGGGCAGGTATCTGCGGGAGGGGAGGTGTGGCGGGGAGAGGTCTTAAAAGGTGGAGGTTGCCACCAGTCCTGGGAGAGCATGACTCCCAGCAGGAAGTTGTCCCTGGGAGGAGGAGGTTCTCCTCTAGTGAATCCCAGCTTTCTGCTTTGCCAAAGAAATTAAGCAGGCTTTTCATTTCAAGTTAAACGTAACTATAAAAGCCCTGGGATTCCTCAGCTTCTGGCCTTTGTAATTAACCAGTGAGCTGTGCAGTCACACACCTGAGCTCACCAAGTGTCAAGATCCTTATCCTCATTTTACAGGTGGGAGCACTAAGTCTCAAACTAGAGCAAACAGGGTATTTCAGGATAGCAGGCAGGGATTCCCCAGGACCCTTGGGCTACAAGTCCCAGAAATGGGCTGATGCTGGCCCTCTCCCTCCCGACCTTGTGTCTTCTGCCACTGCCAGCTGGACCCTAGGGGAATAGTCAGAGAAAAAGCAGTAACAGCAGAGGCAGCAGGTTCCAAGAAGCCACCATGAGCCAGGCCCTGTTTGTTGTGAGGGCTGTGAACACTGCTGGCTCATTCGACCTGCATAACAGATCAGGAAACTGAGGCACAGAGGGCTAAGCTCCTTGCTCAAGGGCACAGAGCAAGTAAGTACTAGAACCCAGGTCTCACGATGGCCCTATACTTTCCCCTAATCCCTTCCAGCCTCAGAGTCCCGTGACCCTCCCCCTTTTCTCAGCTCACCATGGCTTAAGGGCCCTTTGGGAAGCAGTGGCAGTTGAGGCCTGGGCAAGGGGCAAGGGCAGCCAGGCCAGCCATTTCCTGGAAATGCCTTCGTGCCTTCTGCTGCCCCTTGCCATCCCCCATCCCCCCTGCCATGCCCCCAGGCAAGTCCTGGGCCACTGACCAGCTGGCTGGCCAGGGGGGTGATCATGTGGGTTTTTTTGCCCCCACAGGAGGCCTACTCAGTAGCCCGGCAGTTCAACCTGATCCCACCCATCTGTGAGCAGGCCGAGTACCACATGTTCCAGCGCGAGAAGGTGGAAGTGCAGCTGCCAGAGCTGTTCCACAAGATAGGTATGCTCCTGGAATCCCCACCCCCACAGCAGAGACACCCCACCCCCAAGCCCAGGCCATCCCCAAGACCCTCGCTGCTAGGTCAGGAAGAAGGCCTAGGCCTGATCTTGCCTGGTTTCTCTCCTAGGAGTAGGCGCCATGACCTGGTCCCCTCTAGCCTGTGGCATCGTTTCTGGAAAGTATGACAGTGGCATCCCACCCTACTCAAGAGCCTCCTTGAAGGTGAGGGAGCCGGTTCAGGGTGGGGCGGGCACCAGGGGTGGGGCGGGGACTAGCAGGGCCAGGACTTTGGAGAGGTGAGGGCTTTGGGCAGGTGCCTGGGTGTTGAGCAGGTTTCCCTGGGCCACAGAAATGAATCAGATCCCATGTGATGGGAACATGGAGCCCTTCTGGGCTGAGCCCCAGATGAGGAGGTCCCTTCCCCCCACCTGCCTTTGTCCCCATCTATGGGTCAACATTCACAACCTGTGCTGGGTCCACATGTGCCATTGGGGACTCCCCCTCCTTCATGCACCCCTACTCTCTATACCATCACCAAGAGCTCTAGAGTTTAATTCAGTGCTGGGGGCTGCAGAGCCCCATACATATACACTTCTGGAATGGGGAATCGGAAGCAGAGTTTGAGGGATGAGGGGCAGGAAGAGAAAGGCATGCTCAGGCCACTTCAGACCCAGCACTGGAGCCCTGTCTGCAGGTTCAAGGACAGGATGGACTGACTTGCTCATCCCTGCCTCCCCAACCTACAGCAAAGTCAGAGAACCCCCTGGGAGGCATTGGATCCTGGGGAAGGTTCTTGGATTCCCCAGCCCAGGCCTATCCCCTAGCCAAAGGAGACAGCACACCTCCCCCAGACTCCAGCTTCAGGGGAAAAGGGAAGTCTATGCCCCCACCACCTCTTCTGCTGCCTTGTTACAGCTGAGATCCAACCCCAGTCTCAGCCAACTGTGGACCTCAGAGTTCAATGGTCCTTCAGTCTTTCTGCCGCCCAAGTCTGGCTCACAGACATGATTAGGCCTGGGGGGGGGGGGGGATCCTGCCCTGATTTCCAGTGGGGATGAGAGCTGCTGTTTGGGGAGAAAGATCTGGATAGAAGTGCATTCAGAGGTCCAGGTGACTTTCCCTCACCTGTGGGCTCCCCCATACCCAGGGCTACCAGTGGCTGAAGGACAAGATTCTGAGTGAGGAGGGCCGGCGCCAACAGGCCAAGCTAAAGGAGCTGCAAGCCATTGCTGAGCGTCTAGGCTGCACCCTCCCCCAGCTGGCCATAGGTAACGTCTGGGGTCCTGAGCAGTTTCCCCCTGCTGGCCATAGATATAGGTCCTAGGTATAAGGTCAGGGCCAGTATTCCTAGGGAGCTGGGGGATGGTCCCCAAGTATACAAGCTATCCTTACATTAGCCAACAATGGGTAATGGGGCTCCCACACTCATGGGGAGAGGACAGGGTCCTTAAGCACTTGAGCCACCTCTCCATTGTGAGGTACTCAATGCCAGGGCTCCTCCAATACCAAAAGCCCAGCTTGCCCTCCAGCCTCATTTTAAGAAAAGCCCCCACCCAGCACTGCTGAGAAAGTGGGCACTGAGCATTGGGTTTGCCAGGCCTCCCCTCTGGGGACCCATGTCCCCTAGACAAAGAGGCTAGGTTTCTCTAGCAGGGAGTTTGAGGGGCAGAACCAAAAAGAACCCGTGCAGTGGATGTGTCCCCCTCACCTGCAACCTTGCTGCCCCCAGCCTGGTGCCTGAGGAATGAAGGAGTCAGCTCTGTGCTCCTGGGAGCTTCCAACGCAGACCAGCTGATGGAGAACATTGGAGCAATACAGGTGAGCACAGGGCCTGCTGAGCAGGGCTCGGTCCCCATCCCACTCTGGGTAGCCATAGTCATTGAGCACCTACTGTGTGCCAGGCACTGGTCTAGGTGCCCAGGATACGTTGTGAACCACTCCTCGCACTTGACAAACTCACTTTCTAGCAGGAATGGAGAGTAAACACTACATGCAAGAAATAAGTAAATTATTATATGTGTTAGACATGATAAGCACTATGGGGAAGAGAGACAGAAGCAGAGCAAGGTAAGGAGGCACAGGAATGCCTAACTGGAGACAGGAGAGTGGAGCTGTGGACCCACGTTTAAAGGGTGTTGTCAGGGTAAGTTTGAAAGGTGACATTTGCACAAAGCCTTGAAGGAGGTGAAGGAGTGAGCCATGGGAATTCTTGGGGAGGAAAGTTTCCAGGCAGCAGGAACATTGATCCAAAGCTGTGGTGGGAGTGAGCACAGCACAGCCAAGAAGAGCAAGGAGGCCTGTGGGCTGGAGCAAAGGACAAGAAGTGAGCTCAGAGAGGAAGGGCACAGAGCTCCAGGGCCCTGTGGGCCCTTATGAGGACTTTGATGTTTATCCTGATTCAGGAGCCAAGGAGGGACGTGATCCACCTTCAGTTTTAAAAGGATCCCTCTCTCTGACTCGAGTCCCTGGTGATGCAAGCACTCAGAGTGCTTGGCTGCTCACTGAAAGGTTAGAGGTTCAAGTTCACCCAGAGGTGCCTACTTTCCAAAATTCAGCATTGAAAACCCTGTGAGGCCCAGTTTTGTGCTGACACACCTGGAGTCGGCGTGAATCAGAGTGGACTCGATGGCAACTGGTTTCGTTTTACTTTTTTTCTCTGACTGAGTCGAGGAGAGACTTTGGGAAGCAAAGGAGAAGCAGGGATGTGACTACAGTCACCCAGGAGAAAGTTAGGTGCTTGGAAATGGGAAATGTGTTGGATCCTGGATGCTTTTTTTTT
>NW_006921681.1:908597-944887 GCF_000298275.1 Orycteropus afer afer
GCAGCCGAGATGCTCCTTGGAAGCAAGAATGGCCAGACTTCGTCTCACCTACTTTGGTCATGTTGTCAGAAGGGACCATTCCCTGGAGAAGGATGTCGTGCTTGGTAAGGTGGAGGGTCGACGAAAGAGGGGAAGGCCTTCAGCAAGATGGATTGACATGGTGGCTGCGATGATGGGGTCAAGTATAGCAGGGATCATGGAGTTGGTGCGGGATTGGGCAGTGTTTCGTTCTGCTGTGCATGGGGTCACTATGAGTAGGAAACTACTTCATGGCACCTAACAACAATAACAACAAAAGGCCATAGTCTCAGGGGATCTCACCAGTTTCTAAAAGACCAGTTAGCCTGGTCTCTTTTTTTATGATTTTTAGTTTTTTTCCACACTTTTCTCCCACTCTATCCAGGATCTCCTATTTTGATCTGAGTGGTTGACAGTGGTAACTGGGCACCATCTAGTTCTCCTGGATACTTTTGAAAGTGAGGCCAATAAAATTAGCCAACAAATTGAATATGCAGGTGAGAGAGAATGGAATCAAATATGGTTCCCAGGGTTTTGTCTTTGAAAGGTGCCAAAGGGGCAAGGAGGCCATATCTTCTGACGTCCTCTAACTCCACAAGAGGGAGACAGATGGTGACATCAGTAGCCCAAGGCCTATTCCTGCGAGGCCAGATATGCTGCCTCCCTCTAGCCCTTTCACTAACCCTGACACCAACCATTCCTCCCACAGCACCCACCACCTCTCTGCTGGGTTCAATAATTCACTGCAGTGGCCACACAGAACTCACAGATTATGCAGTTTGTTAGGGAAGCAACAGGCTACAATTCAAGTTCAGAAATGCACTCAGTCTCTCACAGGCAGCCATCTCACTTAGCAGCCAGCAGTCTCTCTCTCAGCAGCACGTGTCTCCTGCATCTCTCAGCACGTGTCTCCCACGTCTCTCTCTCAATGTGTGTCTCCTGCATCTCTGTCTCAGCAGCGTGTCTCTCGCGACTCTCTCTCTCAGCAAGTGTGTGTCTCTCAGGAGCACATTTCTCTCAGCAGCACGTCTTTCTCAGCTAGCAGTCAGAGAGACTCCTTCTGCCTCTAGGACGACTCCTTTTGAGCCTGACAGAGTGGTCAAACCAACCAATCCCAACATCAGAGTTCTACACACCTGAGAGACAGTGAACTTCCCCGAAAATTATTCCATGCTGCTCCCAACAGAAATACCCCAGGTGGATAACTTTAACAATCAGGAGCTACTCAGCTCACAGTAAATTCCACCACGGAGTTTACAAAGACTATGGCTAGAAAAGCCACACTATGTAATTTACTACACCACAAAGGATGAAGTTGCTGTTGGCTGAGGCAGGGAAGTCCAGCAAAAGAAGTTTGGGAGTGTGGAAATCAGGTTTTCAGGTCTTGGAATCTGCATTTGATGCCCCTACCACCTATCTGGAAGGCTCTAGGCACCCTGGAGTTTGTGGGGAGAGTATAAACCAGCCATGCTCCCTCTCTACCCCAACCCTTCCGGAACACAAAAGCAGTGTGGCCTCCCTGTGCTCCAGATAGAGCCCAGATGTGATGAGGTAAATTCTGGCCAGCCTACTGGGTGGGATTCTGACCAGTTCTTGTCTTTGCACACAGGTCCTTCCAAAATTGTCGTCTTCCATTATCCACGAGATCGATAGTATTTTGGGCAATAAACCCTACAGCAAAAAGGACTACCGATCCTAAGAAGCCCCCACCCCAGCCATCCCAACAGCCTCCTTTCCCTCCTAGTCTCTGGTCCGCTCGCTCGCTTAAGCTGTTTTGAAGCAAAGTGAAGAGTGTGGTTTGCACCCAAAAGACACAATATGCCAAGAGGCCACTTGAACTTGGAGCTGGGGAGCCAGCCAACTGGACACTCAGTGGCCTCTGTTCATCCTTGAAGAAAAAAAACCCCGTTTCCTCCCAGCCACGGCCCTGTATTCACACTCGCTAAGCAAGGACCAGGGGACCTGGCTGGGCCCTCAGAGCAGGCAGGATGGTCTTTCCTTGGTTGGGAACCCCCCACTGGCACTGGGGCAGGAGAAGAATGGGACTGTAAAAAGAAAGCAGGGCTGGCTCTTCCTGTGCCCCCCTCTGCTGGGGCTTAGGCTTTGGGGACAGGACCTCCCCACCTGGGGACCTCTCCCAACCCCCTTCCAAGGTCTTCAATTCTGCTGCACCTGACCTCACATTCTTCTGCCCACCCCCTTCCCCCCCACCACCTGCTCTGCATGCCACATCCCCTCCATCTAGGCAGTGGCCAACCCTGCCATGCTGATCCTTAACCCCCAGGGCACACCCTTGCCGACAGGGATCTCAGGGGAGATGGCTCTGTGATTTGGGACTCTCAAAAAGTTTGGAGTCTGAATTCAAGTTTCCGGCCCCACCCAGCTTCCTCCCTGGAAACAACTGGTAAACCCCAGACCAGGGAGACCAGAGCACTCCAGAGAGACTGGTGGAGCAGGCTCCTGGTCAGTCTCTAAGGGGCCTGGCCACACTTCCTGCCAGTTGCCCGCTCCAGCAGCCCAAGGTCAAGCATTTCTTTGAAGGACTGCACCAGGGGCAGAGGCAGGTGAGATCCATGTGCATGGATGTGCTCTCCTCCTGGCCTGGGAGACCCTCCTCTAATGCTCCCCCCAGCCTCTGCTCTGGCCTGCTCTGGGGTGGTAGACTTGAGGTCTGCAGAGAGAACATGCTTTGACCTTTTCAGTGAGGGGAGGACCTGAGGTTTCCACCGAGGCTGCATGCCCAGGGACTTGGAAACCTAGCCACTGGCAGCTGCCCACCAGTGTCAGAGAAGACCCTGGGAGCCTATCCCTGGAGACGTGCCGCATGGAGGCCCTATCTCAGAGAAGCAGGGTAAAAGGCACATCTTTGGGTGCTCTAGAGTTTCTAGAGCCCTGGGTTGTGCAAACAGTTAAACACTCAACTACTAACTGAAAAGTTGATGGCTTGAACCCTCACCCCAGAGATGCCTCAGAAGAAAGGCCTGGTGATCTGCTTCCAAAAGTTCACAGCCTTGAAAACTTCATGGGGCACACTTGTGCTCTGACACAGTCACCATGAGCCAGAATTGATTTGATAGCACCTAGTTTGGTTTGGTTTGGTTGGGGCAGATTAACAGGGAGCACTGCCCCCAAGACCCATCCACCCCACCCCCAAGGGAGGGACGACAGGGGAGACATCCCCTTCTTCTCCCCCAGCTGCAGTGGTCTCACAACCTGGAAGGGGTTGAGGAGAAACCAGGAGGAATGGTGGGGCCAGAAGTGTGCAGATTCCAGGAGCCCAGTCCCCTAGTCCTGAGCATCCTAAGCAGCTAAGCAGCCTTTGCCAGGTCTTCAGGGACAGGGTGCCAGGCCCCTTTGCTCACCACCTTTCAACCCCCACATCAGCCAGCATCCAGGGTGGTCGGCACCCTGGGTGCCTCACCCTCCCCTGCACTGGGGCAGGCCCAGCAGCCCCTGCTTTGCTCTTTAGGAAACAGCTGTTCTAGAGGCTCCTCCCTGCCAGTCCCTGCTAGGTGAGCTGACACCTGTGAATCTGGCTCTAGGAAAGCCACCAGGTGAGGAGGTGGGGAGGGGCACCTCTTCCTCCACTGCCCACTTGGTGCCAAGCCCTAGGAGCCAGACCCTCCTCATCCCCATCCTTTCTACCAGATCCCCTCCTAGCAGCAACAGAAAGGCCCTGGAGTGGGCACCCTGGTCTGCAGGCACCTTCCACCATCACTTGGGGCTGGGGTGCCCTGTGGTAGCTACTCTCCTTCCCAGGCCCAGCTAGATACTCAGGCCTAGATGGCTGGGTCCAGGACAAGCCAGCATCCCATCCCTCAACTGGCCGAGAGAACACCTAGGCTCCTTCCACACTAATGTCCCCTGGGCCCTGCCCACTGTATGAAGATGGGGGGAGTGGCCACAGTGGGCCCGAGGTGGGGGCTGCTGCTTCCCCAGAGCTGCACCAGAGCCAGCCTGGGGAAGTGTTTGCCAAACAGAGGGAGACAGGCACCTCTCTGCCCCCAGCTCAGCCAAGGCTGAAATCCAGGTGCCCCAGGTCACTATTCTGAGAGGTCTTATTTCATCTACCCCACTGCAGGGAGGAGGGGCTTTGCTTCCTGGGAGCCCTTCCCAACTTCTGTAAGGGGGGAGTGGGGGTGCCGAGGGCCATGAAGAAGGGAACTCTGTGCTGGGGGCACAGAACCTCAGAATGGACACCCAGCCTGGCTGGGCAGCTGCCTTTGAGGCACAGGCAGGGCCTGAAGGGGTGGCCTGCTCCCTCCCTGGACTCTCAGGTCTCCCATACCTGCTTATGAGGTAGACCCAAGGTGGAAGCCCCCAGGATCCCCTGTGCTGCCAAGCAGCCTTAGCCCTCTCCCTACTTTCCCACCCCCACCTTGAAGCAGTAAGGTCCCACCCACTAGGAGGGCTGACATACGAACTGAGCCCAGGTTGGGGGGCTCATGACCCACGATCCCCCACTATTTCCCATCCAAAATGCTGTTGCTTGTCAAGTCTGAGGTCCTGGGGAATGACAGAGGGGCTTGCTCTGTTGTCCACTCTCTTCAAGTCATGTAAATACCAAGCTTTTCTGGCCCCGTTTTTTTAATGACTGTGGTTCCCACGCTAACTGCATTCCCTATTAGGCACAGACTGCTGTTCGCCTCGCTCTTCCAGACGCACCACAGACTGAGACACAGCCACTGTATTTATGAATGACAAAATAAACCCAAGCCCGGTGGTCTCCGTGGCTCCTGCTCTCTGACTCCCAGCTGGGGGATGGGGCTCCAGGCCAGGGGCTGAGCCAGGGCAGTGCCGGGGAGCAGAGAAAAGACCCTGTGGGAAGGGCAGATACTAGGGAACAGGGTGGTCAGAAGACTCCACATCTCTCCCAGGTGGTTCAGCTCAGGGGCTCATGGGGAATAGAAGTGTCTCTTCCCGTCATCCTCCAACATACACATTCTCTGCTGCCCCTCCAAGCCGCCAGAGCTGTTTGCTGGGAGGCTGCTGTTCCCAAGGATGCCAGGGGAGTCAGGTATTTCTCCAATACAGTGGAGTGTGCGTCAGGAGGCATAGGTGAGAGAGGCTGGCACCATCCAGTCACTCCTTATTGGGGCTCCCCAGTGTGCATCTTATCCATGTGGGGCTGAATCTTCTCAAGTGGAAGAAGCTATCAGCTAACATCCCTCCCCCAGCTCCCACCCACCCAATACCCCTTCCCACCCCAGCTCCACCCATCCACTTCATACCCCTCCCCACTCCAGCTCCCATCTACCCACCCAATACCCCTCCTCCACTCCCAGCTCTGGTCTACCCAACACCCCTCCCCACCTCCCAGCTCCTCCCACCCTGAATCAGTGAAACTCTTAGGAAAACATACTTTGATTTAATCCTTTCCCAAAGGATTTATTAAAACACAGAAAACCAAAACATACACACAGAGTACAAAGTAAATGTGATTGTGTCGGCTAGTCTGTCAACCCTCCAGCGGGGCTTGGCGAGGACCAGACAAGTCACAGCTCAGAGGACTCTCAGCTTTCAAAGCTCGATCCCCACCGGGACCCTCCCACCTGGCCCCACCCAAGTGCCCCAGTAGCCCAGGCCCCCTCCTTCCAGGCCTGGGCTCCCTCCCAGGACAAGGGACCAGGTCCTCACCAAGCTAGGACAGATGGGTTGGGTGGCAGGTCAGCTCCCTTCCTCCTAACCTCCCTCCGCCTCTCCCATCTCCAGGCTGAGGGGAGCAGTGGGGCTCCACCTCTACTAGGGGAGCTCAGGACACACACACACATCCAACAGGCCCTTTCTGGGTTTATCGTACCTAAAAAAATACTTTTGTTTAAAAAAAAATCTGAAAATTAAGAAAAAATCCTAAAACACAACAACACCAATGACTTTGGGCTGATGCACCACAACCTGTAAACTTTAGGATCTATGGAATGGGCAGGCGCCAGCTTTCTCCACCAACACCACGGTTTGCACTGGAGGGCTCCAGGGGAGACCATCCACCTAGGCAGTGGCCAGGCCCCAAGACAGAGGGAGAGAGGAAGTGGCAGCCTCAGGCCCCCAGCCCAGCCCCCACCCAACACACACCACCTTCCCTGGCACACACAGGAAGCTCTGAGGCATTTTTTCCCCCCAGTGCCAAGCCCATCCTCCATAGGCCCTCCAGAGCCCTGGGGTCCAAGACATAGGAGCAAGGCTGCAGGTCCCTGGTCTAGGACATGCTCAGTCCCCACCTTGCTGGGGAGGTACCCAGTGAACCCTGGGTACCCAGGGACCCCCAGCAAGAGGGAGGGCAAGTGTCTGGCCCAGCTGTCTGATCTCAGCAGGACTTGGTAATTTGGAGCAGGGGGATGTCCTACCTACCCCCACCCCCAAGAGAAGCCAAATATGTAGACGACAAAGTCATTTCCAAAGGGGGTTTTCAGGGAGCAGTCCCCATATTATGTATCTCAGGGAAAAGGGGTTTCCATGGCAGGTGTGTGAGAGGGGAGCCCTCTGGTCATGGCCAGCCCAACACTTCAACACCATGCCTTCTGAGACTTTGGGCCCAAAGGTGGCTCAGCAGAAACCCTACTTGGTGCTGGGCTAAATCATGACATGGCTGGAAACAAAACGTAGACTGGTGCCTCAGGACCAGCTTGCGCCCAAGGAACCAAATTCTGCCAGCAGCAAAAAACAAACTCAGCCCAAAGATGCCAAAGGCAGTGGATGCCAACCTCCCTGCCCCCTCCACCAGCACTTCTGGCAGGAGATAACTAATAAACCAAGAAGAAAACAGTCTGAAGATGCTTTTTCCTCTTCCAAATGGTTCAAGCAGAAAGCCCCTCCCTGCCCAACACCTCACGCCAGCCCTCCCAGCCTCATGGGTGCTGGACAACATGGTGGCAGGCCCTTCCTGGAGCCAGGCAGTGCCGGGACCTAGGCACAAGGAGCTCTGGCCAGACTGTCTGGGGAAGCCTGAGGGGCCTCTAGGATAAAGGGGATGACTGGAAAGGCCTAAGGACAAATGGGGAGGGAAGGGCAGAGAAGGCTCCTGGGAAGGAGGGGCTTCTGGGTAGGGACCACCAGCCATGCTTGGCCTTCTGCCTACCAGCCATCCACTCGGGCCATCCACTGTGCCCAGGGAGGGTGGTGCTATTCCCAACAAGGCCAACCAGAGGGCTGACCAAGTAGGGAGGGAAGCCTCGAAGGGCCCTGGGCTGGAGAAGAGCTGGGGCTGATCACTTCCCCAGGGCCTGAGGCAGGAGCCCTTTCAGGAGGCACTGTGGAGGGACAGAGCACACAGTGGACATGGCATGAGATGGACCACCATGGTCCACAATGAACCCGTCCCTAGCAGGGCAGGGCCGTGGGGTCAGCCAATATGACACGTGTGCCCAAAGTCTGAGCTGTCCTCATGCACTTGTGCACTCTCTCCACTTATGTCCCCTAATGGGCGAGGCCAGGACACCCAACTCTGCTACCGAAACCCAGAGGCCGAGTAGGTCTTGGAGGGAGTGCCCAGGATGGAAGGGACCCTAAGGGTCTAGCCCCCTCCAGGGTTTCAGAGAGAGCCATTTTACGACATGTGAGGCTCAGGCAGACAACTGCCCAGGTCCACAGTTCTAAGTACAGAACCAAGAGAGCAAGACAAGCTGCCGTGAGCACTGACCCAGACCTGGCCTCTCTTGGCCACCAGGTCCCAGAAACCCACTGCATGTGGGCCTCTACCACTCCCAGAAGCCGAGTCCAAGCCCCTGCAGGCTCGCCCCCTAACAAGCTTGTTTCTTACTAAGCCCCTCCTCCACCCACACAGGATTCTGTAACCAGGTACCTCCCCAGGGACACTTCCTGCTCAAGATACGGAAATCCCTCCAGGCAGAGCTGGACCCCAGGACAGCCCAACTTGGGACCCCTCCACTTGGGCCATCTGTGGTCCCACCAGCTAGGGTGGAGTGGAGTGGGCTCTCAGGGTGGGATTCTGAAGGACATGGGGGTGTTCCCCAGCAGGAATCATGACAGAAAGCCTGAGATGCCCAAGGGAAGGCCTAGAGAGGCCTCCAGGCAAACCTCTCCTCAAGCCAAGCTAGAACACACCCAAGATGGTGAGTGCACCCACCAAGGTCTCTCAGGGACAGAAGAGCAAGGTGAGTCCAGGCTCGGGTGGTGGTGGGGGCAATGAAACTGTGCACAGGGGAGGGGCTACCAGACCCTGCCATAGCCAGAGCCCTGCAGAGAGCAGCCTTTTCCTGCAGTAGCCCCGAGACCAAGGCTCCAGCAGCCCCTACTCCAAGACTTCATGCCATTCCCTGCCACCCCCATCATCCACCAGCAGCACACACTGGACCTGCCACACCCTCATGGGCAAAAGACCCTCAGCTAGAAACAAAGAACAGAGCCTGCAAGATACACCAGGCCAGGACAGACACCTGCCAACAAAGGTAGCAGGACATACCTGGTAGTCTCTAACCCTGTCAGGAAAGGAGTGGCAAAATGTCCTGCCTGGACCCCAGACATCGGCTACCGGGCTGACAGCCCCTCCTTCAGACCTGCCCACTGGATGCTGGCGGCTGGCCCAATGGGCAGGGGCCCTGGCAGAGGCACAGTCCCACAAGGTAGATGAGAGGGCTGGCCACCTGGGGGCTCCCAGGCTCCTGACGCTGGTCTCCCCGGTGGAGCCAGTCCACAGGGCAGCAGCAGGGCTTCCAGAAGCTTCCCTTCCAGTCTGGTGCCCGATGATAAAGAGAGAGACTTAAGTGCTGAGGTTAGACTCCTCCATACTTCATTCAACTTTTATCAAGACAAACGTTCAAGTCTTCAATAAGAAAGTGCAAAAGATGTACAAATAAATGAAATCTCTTCTAGGAAGCTGTTCTCTGGACCAAGGGACCAAGGGCTGCACATCCGGGTGGCTGTGGGTGTGGTGGCTGTGTGGAAGAACACTTGAATTGTGATGAGGCGGCACTTCTGGGGTGTGGCTCAGCCAGGCTGGCCTTGTCCTCCATATGATGGAATGACTCAGTCTCCCTTTTGGTCCTCAGGTGGCACTGGCTCCTAAAAAGGCGATAGCTTTTCTCTCCCATGGGGGTCAGGCAGGTGGCCCGGCAGACATGGCTATAAGAGGCAGATGGGGGCAGGGAGGTTATGCAGTTGGGGGGGGGGTCTCCAGTGGGAGCACCCAACACTCTACAACCACCCACCCCTGCAGGGCCTGTCACACTCAGGTATGCTCCAAGGGGCTCCCAAGCCAGACCTCCCAGTCACAGGTCCCAGGTTAGGCAATGAACTATACCCAGAGTGTCAGCAAACCCCATCAGAAGCAGTGTCTAGCAGGAGATGCCTCTACCCTCAGCAACAGTTTTACAGGGACAGACCAGGCTCAGTGGAGGCTGGTGGGCCAGGTGGAGGAGGCTAGTGTATAGCTAGAATAAGGTGCCCTCTCCCAGCCAGTGACACTTACCAGTTCCCTTGCCCCCAGCCACCCTCTGGGTCCTAGGCAGGGAGTAAGAGTGTGTGACAAGATTGATGCCCTGGGGTGCCAGGGTCCAGGCTGGGCATGACCATCCCTATCCTCTGCACATGGGCACACATGCACATAGACACGTGTTACACAAAAGGAGCACTGTCCAATCCACTGGCCATCCCAGCACCCAGGGAAGTGTCTGGAAGGCTCGGCAGACCACTGGCTCCCAGATGGCCCTGGGGCAAAGGGCACCAACTGGAGGGACTGCAGGCTAGCCGGCATCTGAGATCCTAAAGCCCCAGAATTCTGTCAGGAAGGCTATATAGGCTCACGGGCGCGAACCAGGAGTGTGATCTGCCAAGGTGAGGGGTGTGTGTGGGGGGGGGTGCCCAAGGGCATCCAGGGGCAGCCTCACCTCAGGTGGAAATGAGCGCTGCAACAGAGGGAAGTCTCGAGGCCGGCTAGATATCTGTGAGAGACACAAGATCGCACTGGCCCAGTCCCACAACGGGCAGGCCGGGGCCCCGCGGGGCGCCCTGCACATGCTGCCCAGAAGGAGACGGGCACCTACCGGTCACATAGGGCCCCAGGGGCATCTGGTTGTAGTTGACAATCCCTCCCGGTCCAGGGCCCCGGAAGTTGGGCCCAAAGTTGTTGTTGTACATCTGGGAGGAGCCGAAAGCGCCCTAGAGGCAAGGACCAGCTTTAAAGGTCAAGTCCCGCAGCCCCCACTCAGGCCCCAGCCAAGGGGCGCCCACGTAGGGCTTGAAGGGAGCTCAGGCGGGGCACACGGGCAGAGGCTGACCTGCTGGATGGTGGGGTCACCGGCACGGTTGGTCAGGCGGCTCAGGATGCTGCGCTCCGACATCTGCAGGCGGGCAGCCACCGGGGGGATGCGGGACAGCATGGATGGCAGGCGTGTCACATCCGCCTTCATGTCGCTCAGCAGCTCCTCCAGCTGGTTCAAGACTGTGCAAGAGAAGGGAGGGCGGAGGGCTTTGAGCCCCTGCCCACCCCACAGTCCAGGAGCCCAAAGGTTCAAGTCCACACAAAGGCACCTCCAAAGAAAGGCTTAGAGAGCTACCTCTAAAAAGTCATCCATTGAAAACCCCATGGTGCACAGCTTTACTGTGACATACATGGGTCTCCATGTGTCAGAGCTGACTCTGCAGCAACTGATTTACAACCGCATACCCCAAGCAGCAAAGAGCTCTGGTGGTGTAGTGGGTAAGGCATTTGGCTGTTATGCAGAAGGTCAGTGGTTCAAACTCACTAACCACTCTGTAGAAGGAAGATGGGCAATCGACTTCTGTAAAGATTTACAGGCTCGGAAACCCAGTAGGGGTCACTATGAGTCAGAATCCACTCAATGGCAATGAAGTTAGGTTTTTTTGTTTGGACCCCAAGCAGTAGATATCAGGGAGCACTCTTTCACCTGGGACTCCAAGACAAGCAAAGTGAAGATTTGCCTTCTGGGAGAACAGTAGGGTTTTCTCAAGCCACTAAGAACTTCTCCCAGGGTCCCCTCTGGGCTGGGCCAGGGTCTGAGGGCCATAGTGACTAGAGCTAGAAACTCTGACCCAACGCTCAGTTTCCATGCCCTCGGCCAGCCTCCTGGGGACAGAGTAGGCACTGACAGAGCAAGGCTGTGACCAGACACAGGGCTCAGGAAACATCTGCCTCCTCTCGAGTCTGGTGACGCTTGTGTCGCTCTTGGCTCTGGGCTTCCCACCCCACCCCCATCCAGCCCTGGGGCTTCCGGAGTGCAGGAGAGGTGCTCCAAGATTATGGATGCAGGTTGGAAGCATGAACATCAGAGGCTGGAGTCCCTGAGTTCTTGGGCAAATCCCTTCCCTTCCCTGAGCTTCCATTTCCTCGTCCTTAACATGGGAATACTAATGACTGACCAGAAAGAAAAGAGAAAAAAAAAAAAAAAACAGTTGCCTGGAGTCAACTCCAACTCATGGTGCCTCCTGTGTGTCAGAGTAGAATAGAGCTCCATAGGGTTTTCAGTGGCTGATTTTTCAGAAAGAGATTACCAGGCCTTTCTTCTGAGGCACCTCTGGTGAACTTAAACCTCCACACTTTGGTTTAGAGTTCAGTAACTGCACCACCCAGGACTCCAATGAGACTGGCCATTTAAGGATATTATGAGGATTAAAGAGATAATTCATTTAAGACATATTGTCAGAGCTCAATAAATGAGAGCTTTTACAATTTAGGCTTTTTCTGGGTCACTGGTATAGAGCAGGCCTTTAATAAATAGCTGGGGGAAGGCTCATTTTCCCCACAGGTCATGGGACTGGACATTAGAACTGTCCCATCCTGGCCCAGGGAGCTCTGGTAGCATAGTGCCTAAGGCACTTGACTGATAACCAGAAGACTGGCGGATCAAATCCACCAGCCACTCCTCGGAAGGAAGATTGGGCAATCTACTTCCATAGTGATACTGCCTCAGAAACCCAAGGAGGGGTCGCTATGAGTTGGGTCCAACTCAAAGGCACATAACAACAACAACAACATCCTGACCCAGGAGGCTCTGCCTTGTCTGGCCCAGCCTCAAGTGCTGTGATTCTGTCCTTGACCTCCTACCCCATTAGTCCCCTCATCTGTGGCAGGAGGAAGGCAAGTGGGCACTATGAGAAAGAGGCTCCTCACCCTTGTGCAGGACAGCGTTGGCAGGCTTGTTCCCAGCAAGGGACTCCTTGGACAGGTGCTGGTGGCTCTCAGCAAGGCACTCCACCTCAGCCAGGCGGGCGTTGAGGGCCATAGCCGGGTGGTTGGGGTCTTGGGTCATGTTGAGGTACGCGGCCCTCCGCAGTTGTTCTTCAATGACCAGTGCCTGCTCCAGCAGCTGGGGGTGCGGGCGATTGAGCATGGGCCTGGAGCTTCTTCCTGGCCAGCAACACCCCCTCCTCTACCAGCACCTACCCCACTCTGAGTGAAAAGGAAAGGTGGGGACACACTCCCGCCAGCTATCTGCCCCACCTGCCCCTTGGAGCCCTCCCCATGCTGGATTTTCCTGTCACTCCAGCCAGGCAGGGCACTTACACTAGGATGGGATACTGGCCTTAAGCAAGAATCTCCCCCACTCTGTTAGTTGACTGACTGACTCCCCTTGGTTGGAAGCCTTATCTGGGTACATGCTCCCTGACCCCTGTGCCCCAGACCCTTGTGAAA
Organism: Orycteropus afer afer; assembly: GCF_000298275.1. Classification (NCBI taxonomy): domain Eukaryota; kingdom Metazoa; phylum Chordata; class Mammalia; order Tubulidentata; family Orycteropodidae; genus Orycteropus; species Orycteropus afer. The sequence goes on from NW_006921681.1 coordinate 921,223, forward strand.
CCTGTCCATCCTGCAGCCCCCCACCAGCCTCCACCCCTCTCAGGACGGACCTTGAACCTGCGGGCCAGGAACTTGTTCTTCATCTCCAGGTAGTTGCCCTTGTGGATCTCGGACTTGAAGGGCTCATTGAGGATCATGTACCTTGGGTCATTCTGGATGTCTTGCCAGCGGGCATAGCCATGCCTGGAGTGGGCACCGTTAAGGGCAAACCTGGCCATTGGAAGAGGCAGGGCCCTAGTAGCTGAGATTGGGGCATGGGGAACAAACCCAGGATTCAGCATGCTGGCTGAGGGTTCTCATTAACGTTGGCTGCCTCAGGTGTAAAGGTGATGGTGATGGTGACATCAGCAAACACTGATGAGTGCCCGCTGTGTAATTTCTTCATCCCAACAGTCTGTGGGATGAAGTAGGCACTATGCAACCTTTATAGTGGGTTGAACTATGTTTTCCAAAAAAAATATATTCAAGTCCTAACTCCCAGTACCAGGGAACATGACCTTGTTTAGAAATAGGGTCTTTGCAAATGTAATCAAGTCAAAATGAGGTCATACTGGAAGAGAGCGGGTCCTAGCCCAATGTCAGGTGTCCTTACAAGGAAAAGGAACTTTAGACACACAGGGAGAACACCACAAGCCAATGGAGGCAGAGACTGGAGTGAACTGTCTAAAAGCTAAGGAATGCCAAGGATTGCAGAAACCCCCAGGAGTTGGAAGAGGCATGGGAAGATTCTCCCTTAGAGACTTCAGAGGGAGAACGGCCCTGCCGACACCCGATTTCAGATTTCCAGCTTCCAGAACTGGGAGAGGATAGATGTTTGCTTTAAGCCACCTAGATTATGGTACTTTGTTATGACAAAGAAATGAAGGCACCCCTTTTACAAACAAAGGACTGAAGTACAATGACATTATCTGCCCCAGTTGGTGAGGGGCAAAGCCAGAATTTGAACCCAGGCAGGCTGGTCCTGAACTCCTTAATCTCCATGTCAGGAGCCAGCAAATAATGTCCCACCAGCCAAGTCCAGCCCACAGCCTGTTTTTATGAATAAAGTTTTATTGAAACACACTTCTTATTTTATATATTGTTTACATGGCGTTGCTATGAGTCAGGATTGACTCGCCAGCACCAAACAACAACATGGGTGCTTTCACTACAGTGACAGAGCCACGTAACTGTTTGGCCTGCAGAAAATATTTACTCCCTGGTCCTTTACAGGGAGCTCTGGTGATGTAGTGCCTAAGGCATTTGACTGCTAACCAGAAGGCTGGCGATTCAAACTCACCAGCCACTCCTCGGAAGGAAGGTTGGGCAATCTACCTCTGTAGTGATACTGCCTCAGAAACCCAAGGAGGGGGTCACTATGAGTCGGCTCCGACTCCATGGCAGTGGGTTTGGTTTGGCCCTTTACAGAATAAGTTAGCTGGCTCATTTTCTACGATTCTCCACCTCTCATTATAATAACCACACCCATCCAAGGCCACGGCTGATAAAGTCAGCTTGGCTGGGGAATGCTCCCGGTGTGTGGCTCTCTCCTCGCCTCCAATGGATAACATGTTCAGATATCCCCTTTTCTGACAACCCCATTAGAAACTTCAGCCCCACCACAAACTGATAGTACACTATGCCCCCTCCCTGCTTTAGGGTGTACACTGTACCTGACACTTGGCTAATTCATGATGTTCACTGTCTGCCCCCTAGAAAAATGTCAGCCCCAGGAGGGCAAAGGTTTTGTCAATTTGTTCACTGCTGTATTCTCCATGCCTGGCATATACTTGGTGCTCAATAAATACATGAGTTAATAAATACATTAAAGCCTTTTGTGAAGGGTGAAAGACCTGTCAGGTGTCATTACTTGGAAGAGGTAAGGTCCATGTTGTGTTAAGAGCATTCGTTGTAGAACTGGATGGGTCAGATATTGCTCTGTGATGTATTAGTGTTGTCACTGGACAAGTTACTTGGCCTCTCTGAGCACCTGTTTCCTATGTAGACTAAGAGGTCATAGGAGTACCCACTTTAGAAGGCCATTGTGAGGACAGAGTGAGTACTGAATATGAAGAGACAAACAGCTGCTGTGGTCTTGTCATCATCATCACCTGCTCCTCACTCCACACTAGCTCCATGCCCTGCACCCCTCCCTAGGGCCCACAGAGGAACAGGTACATCCTGCCCAGCCCAGCCTGGCCAAGGATACGTCACGATGCCAGCCAGCAGCCAGTAGTCATGGCGCCGGTGCCAGATGTCGTAGATTTTTCCCGAGGACACAGCAGCACGCTCCTCATTCTGCCACAGCGTGTGCAGCTCTGGGAAGCCAGCCAAGGGACATGGAATGAAAGGTTCCCCAGGCCCTCACTACCTGCCAGGTCCCCACCCCTAGGGGTTCAAGCGAGACCCATAAGAAGCTCCAGTGTTGCGAGGAAAGATTATGCAACACATTTCATTAACCATTCACACCTTAGCATAAAATGGCAATCTCCCAGACACCCAGGAGCTACAGTCAGGGAGTCTATGACACCAGCAGCCCAGCTCCCTGCCCACCACTCCACCCCATTACCTGTGAAGCCCCCATCTGCAATGTTGAACATGAATTTGAATTTCCCATTCTTGTCCTCCTTCTTCCCCTCCTCATCCTCCTCTTTGTCTCCATTTTGCTGAGTCTCAATGGGCTCCTTCTCCTCGGCCTTGGTGTCGTCTATGGGGGGGGGGGAGGCAGACCCACAGTCATTTACTTCTCTCTGCCAAGAGCTAGAAATCCAAAGGCAAGAAACACATCTCCTTGCCCTCCAGGGGCTTACTGACAAGAGGCATTTTAAACTAAAGATAAGAAGCCCCCTCCATCTTGAGCAGGGAACACTGGTTCCAGCCCGAGTGCCCCTCCCTCACCATATCAGGACCCCTGGGGACAAGGGAGGAAGAACACTGTGCAAGTGCAATCAGTCAAGGAAGAGCTGCCCTAAGGGTCTGATTTGAACACACATTCCAGCACCTAGAGGTAAACAAAACATCCAGCTGAGCTTCAAATCCTTCAGGCCAAGCTCTTGGCCAGCTCTCCTCCCTCCTGGTGGTGGCTGGAACCCAGAGTGGGGTCCTGAGAGAGGAGAAAGGAGTCTGTCCCTGAGACAGAACCATAGTGCTTCAAAGGCCTGAGGTGGCTCCCACCCACTGGTTCTAGTCAGGGCCTGGGACCAAGGGCCCAGTGCCCAGGAGGCTGAAGAGGGTCCAGATGGCATCTCTAGGGACCAAAGGATAAAAGGGCAGAGCACAGGGAAGAGCCCCAAACCTGGTCTGAAATCGCTGCCTTCCCCTCTGCTGGGAATCAAGCTTAACTCCAGCTTGTCCAGAATTTTCTCCTTCTCAGGAAGCACTTCCTCTGCAAGACAAATGGGCTCATGGGTGAGAAGGGGTTCAGGAAGGACACAGGGTACTCCATTTTCAGCCATGATGACTTTATCCATCAACAACATCTTACTGAGTTCAACAGGTGCCATGAAAGAAAGCCCCTCTCGCAAAAATACGAGAACACAGAGACATGAACACCAATGTTCCCTGCAGTGCTGTTCACAGGAGCCAAAAAGTGGGAAGAACTAAATGTCCATCAACAGAGGAATGGATAAACAAAATGAGGTACATACACAAATAGAACACTACTCGGCCATAAAGAGAAATGAAGTTCTGGTTAATGCCACCACATGGGTGAACTCTGAAAACATACTGAGTGAAATAAGGTGAAACAGCTAGAACAGACACAGGTATGCAGACCTAAAGTTATTAGTGGTTAGCAGCGGGGAGAGGGAGGAAGGGAGGGAATAAAGAGGGACTCCTTGCTTAGGAGACACTTAAATTTGATGGAAAAAAATGGAAATGGGTAATGGTGATGGTTACACGACATGATGAACACCATGTCACTAAACTGTACATGTGAAGACTGTTGAAACGGCAAATGTTTTGTTACAAACATATTTACTCCAATTTAAAAAAAAAAAAAAAGTTCCTCTCAGGAGTGTGGTCCTTCCTCCACACATCAGCTTACCACTTGCCTCTCATTCCCATTCCTGCAGCACTCTTCCCTCCAAAACTCCTCAGGGCATAGTCTTGAAATCCTCCCTACTACAGTAACAACCAGAAGACAAGGTATTCTGACAATATGGCAGACCTCTTGCATTTTAAACTAAAGACATGCAGAAACGTCGGGTGAAATATACCACATTTAAAAAAAAAAAAGTGATCTCACAAGAAAGAAAAGGACATTCTCAGGTACCATCAATAAAGGGAGAATTAAAAACTTAAGCTGGGGTTCTAGTGGCCACGGGCAGGGTGTTACTGGATGTCAGGAGGCCACAGTGCCTATGTTTCAATACATTGGGCAAGACAGACGAGGCTTCAAGTACAAAAGATGCAGAGGCGTGAAATTAAGCCAACACTTCAACCCCTGGACTTTCTGAAAGAAAGAAAAGTCCAACCATTGGACCAGAGCAAAGCTGAGAAAGCCTATCTCTAACATAGGATGTAGGTGGAAAGAGAGAAAGCTGAACTCAAAGCATAGACCATATGCAGCTATAAAATCTTGAACTGTACCACCTGAAGCAGAGAGAGTGTCATAAAAACTAGTCCCAGTGCTAAACCACCAGTACAGCCACTGGGCATTGAGCTTCTGGAAATAAAGGAAGAGGGGGCACTCCATTACCCAGCTCACATGGTGATCCCATGGACAATCCCTGATGGAGAAAAAAACAACCAAAACCTAGAAAACAATTACCTGTCCACCAAGGACAAGAACCAGCACACATACAATAGGTAGACAGGCAGTTTAAGACCTTGAAATAATAAAGCAATGTCAAAGAGACTCTAAAATAAGTATACCATAGGAGATTAAAGACAGGGAGAAAAGAGAAGGAACAGAATCCACAGAGAAAGAACAAAACAATATAAAATTTTTTTAAAAAATAGGCAAATTGAAAAATGATCAAACAGAACTTCGAGAAATGGAACAGATAATCATTATCATTCTAAATGTAACAATGTGGTAGGCCAAATCCTAAATGGCCCCTAGATTCCCACCATTGCTATATGTGCCCTGCATGATCCTCAGGACTGTGGATATGACCGATTTTTCTCCTGTGATTAGGTTATGCTATGTAGCACAGTTGACCCTAAAATAGGAAGATTTTTCTGGGTGAGCCTGGCCTGATCACATGAGTTCTTTAAAAGTAGGGAGTCACAGAAAAGAAGTCAGAGATTAAAAGCATGAAAGGGATTCAGCACACCATTACTGGCTTGAAGACGGAGAGGACCATGGTCAAGGAATGCAGGAGGCTTCTAGGAACTCAGAGTGGTCCCAGCTGACAGCCTGGAAGAAACAGGGACCTCTATCCTCCAACCACAACGAATGAACTGAAGTTAGCCAACAACAAGAATAAGCTCAAGAGTGAAATAAGTCAATCACAGAAGGACAAATATTGTATTAGTCCCTTATTGTAAAAAGTCATGGAAAGGTTTATGTATGGAAGGACATTTTCTTTGGGGGAGGGAGGGGAGGAGAGATAGGCAGAGACAATATTGATTTGGGTGAAGAGAAGGGCAATGTACCAAATGTGAGTGATCAACATGGTGGCATTGAGAAAGATGAAGACACAGAGAGGTGCATGGGAGGTACAGACAACAAAGATGAACCCTTTTGCACATACAGTACAGCCTTATCAGTGAAGGCAAACATTGATATACAGGTGGATAGATGGGTAGATAGGGTGAACTCTTAGGTATGTCTATGCAGGAAGAGTGTACCCAAGACCATGTATAGGGTTGGCAGACAATGTTTTTACAAGTATATTGCTATGTTCTGTAAGAATTCCCAGGTATATAGTAGAGCTGACAAGGGACAAGGTTGTAGTCACTTCTTGGGCACAGCTAGCTACCCAGAGGGAGCGAGTAGTTGGACCTGTAAGCTCAGGACCATAGTTGCAGGGGACATCGCGCTCAATTAGCATAACATACTACACAAAAACATTGTTCCACATTCTACTTTGGTGAATAGCAACTGGGATCTTAAAAGCTTGCAAGGGGCCATCTAGATGCAATGATGGGTCTCTCCTCATCCAGAGCAAAGAAGAATCAAGAAAACCAAAGATGCATGGAAACAATTAGTCCAAGCAAATGGTACACCATGCGATCTTCAGTCTATACCACTATGAGACCAGAAGAACTAGATGGTGCCCAGCTACCACTGTCAACCACTCAGAAGGGGATCTATGTAGGGGATCTTACATAGAGTGGGAGAACAATGTGGAACAAAATTCAAAATCATTTAAAAAAAAAATGGGACCAGGTTTGCTGGTCTGATAAGAGCCTGGTGGAACCCCTGAGAGTATGGCCCCTAGCTAACCTTCAGGTCTGGAATTGAACCCACTCCTGTGGCTTCCAGCCAAACAAATGACAGTCATATGAACTGAACATTTTACACTAGGTAGATACACTCCTTGGAGAGATCAATCATGAGAGAATAGAAGGGCTGTGTATGCACAGGGAGACAGCTGACAGAGGGGCAGGAGTGCATGGGAAGGAAGGACACAGCAAAGAGAGAATTATGGGAGAAAGTGAGAGGGGAGCTGTTGTATTGTGGGAAATTGCAGTCAATGTCACGAGACAAAATGTATGTGAGCTGCTGTATGGGAAATGAATTAGCTCTGTAAACTTTCACCCAAATCACAATAGGAAAAAAAAAAAAAGAGAGAGAATAAGCTTAAAAGCAGATTTTTCCCTAGAGCCTCCAGATGAGAACTCTGTCCAGCAAGACGGATTTCAGTCTTTGCAAGACCCTCAGCAGACAACCCAGTCATACCATGCTGGACTTCTGATCTACAGAACTGTGAGCTAATAAATGGGTGCTGTTTTAAGCCACCAAGTTTGTGGTAATTTGTTATGAAGCACTGGAAAAGAATACAAATGGGTAGGTTAAAAAAAGAAAGAAAAACAGCTTTATAAAGAACATAAACTGAAACTAGATTTTGGGATTTCTCAAAAGTCTTGCAGAGGGATAGATAAAAAAAAAAAAGCACAAGATGAAAAGGACACAACAGTTCTCATTGCTTGCTAACCTTATACATACCTGCTTTATTTTTCTTCATAACATTTGAGTTCTGTTGTTGAACAATACATATTTCTGTATGCTGTTGATTGCCTGTTTTCCCCCACTGGAATACAAATTCCCTGAGATGAGATCTTTGATTATTTTGATTCATTGCTTGTGTCCCCAGTGCCTAGGATAGCACCTGACACATAGTAGGCTTTCTATGTTTTTTATCAGATGAATGAATGAATCAATGTATAATAGGAATCCCAGAAGGAGAAAATAAACATAATGGGGACAAAATCTATTTAAGTAGGCAATGGCTGGGAATTTTCCCAAAACTGATGAAAGACATATTCAGTTTTAAAAATCTCAGTGAGTCACAAACAGAAAAATAAAAATTCCATTGTAGTGAAGGTGAACATCTCCAAAGAAAAGCAGACTATCTTAAAAAGCAGTCTTTTAATGTTAGAAAAGACATATTTCCTACAAAGAAGCAACAATTATATTGCTTACATTCTCAGCAGCACAATAAAAGCCAAATCACTGAGGGCAAATCCCTATGCCACCCAGAAATTTTCTATTATTCAAGAGTGAAGGGAAAAATAGACATTTATTCTCCCAGAATTGAACATTAATAGGAATTTGCTGAAATCACCACTAAGGGAGGAACTTCAGGAAGAAAGAAATTAAACAAAGCAATGATAAACAAATAAATACAAAACTGGCAACAACAACAAAAAAAAAAAATGTGGGAAGACTGAATTTAAAAACAAAAAAGAAAAAACAAGTATAATAAATGGAGAAAGTAAAAACTGACCTGACACTAAGATACTGGCCAATGGCAAGAAGGAAAATGAAGCAGAATAAAGAAGTTTACCAAACCCACTGCCATCAAGTCAGTTCCAACTCCTAACAACCCCCGTGGGGTTTCTAAGGTTGTAAATCTTTACAGTAGCAGACTGCCTCATCTTTCTCCCACTGAGCAGCTGGTAGATTCAAACCACTGACCTTTTGATTAGCAGCCCAATGCCTTAACCACAGTGCTACCAGAGTTCCTTTAAAAAGAAGTTTACAGTCCTATATTATTCAGGAGGGACACATGTTAAACATTTAAGAGTAATCATCTACAGAATAGAATTGACTGTAAACTTTCCAAATGAGTTGTGGGAAGGGGGCAAATATAAAGAAAATATGATCAATTCAAGAGATGGCAGACAGGGGTGGGAGGGGAAGGGGGAACACTGCAAAAATAAAAATAAAGAGATGGCAGAAAGTCAATAAGAGAAAGCAAGAGTATTATAAACCATGAAATAAGATAGTAGGAATTTATTCAAATATCTATTATTACAATAAATGTAAAGAGATTAAACTTGCCAGCTAAAAGATAGAAACTCTATAGTTAGATTTAAAATAACAGATCCTACTATACACTGTGGGAGCTCTGGTAGCATAGTGGCTAAGACACTTGCCTGCTAACCAGACGGCTGGCGGTTCAAACCCACCAGCCACTCCTCGGAAGGAAGGTTGGGCAATCCTACTTCCGTAGTGATACTTCCTCGGAAACCCAAGGAGGGGTCGCTATGAGTCGGGTTTGACTCGACGGCACATAACAACAACAACAACAACTATACACTGTTTACAAGAGATACACCTAAAATATAATTACACAGACCAATTAAAAGTAAAAGGATAGAAGAAAATGTTTACAAATCATGTATCTGATAAGGAACATGTAACTATGCAGGAATCTTCCAACTCAATAACAAAAAGGCAACTGAGTTTAAAAAATGAGTTATTCAAAGGGTGTGAACAGATATATCTCCAAAGATTATCTACAAATGAACAATAAGCACATGAAAATATAAACAACATCTTTATCCATCAGGGAAATTCAAATCAAAACCACAATGAGATACCACTTCTCATGTACTAGGACACTTATGATCAAAGAGGCAGATAATAATGTATTAGCAAGGATGTGGAGAAACTGGAACTCTCATATCCTGTTGGTAGAAATGTAAAATGGTGCAACAACTTTGGAAAAGGCTTCAGCATATAGAGATACTCTATGACCTAGCAATTCCACTCCTAGATAAATACCCAATGAAATAAAAACACATCCACACAAAAACTTCTACATGAATATCCATAGCAGCATTATGCACAATAATCAAAAAGAAGAAACAGCTCAAATATTCATCACCTGATAGATGAATAGATAAAATACAGTATATCAATACAATGAATATTCCTTCTATCTTCTTTTATGTTTCTTGCATCATTCAAGATTTTGCCCATAGAATCCTTCAGTACTGCAACTTGAGGCATGAATTTTTTCTTCAGTTCTTTCAGCTTGAGAAATGCCAGATGTGTTCTTCTCTTTGGCTTTCTAACTCCGTGTCTTTGTACATTTCAGTATAATATTTTACTTTGTTTTCTCAAGCCACCCTTTGAAATCTTCCATTCAGCTCTTTTATTTCATTTCTTCCATTTTCTTTAGCTATTCTTAAGTTCAATAGTAAGTTTTAGAGTCTCTTCTGACATTCATTTCAGTCTTTTCTTCCTTTCCTGTCTTTTTAATGACCTATTGCTTTCTTTTGGAGGTCTGACAGCATAGTGCCTAAGGCACTTGACTGCTAACCAGAAGGCTGGTAGTTCAAACCTACTGGTCACTCCTTGGAAGGAAGGTTGGGAAATCTACTTCCATAGTGATACCACCTCTGAAACCCAAGAAGGGGCCACTATGAGTCGGGTCCAACTCGATGGCACATAACAACAACCACAACATTGCTTTCTTCATGCAGGATATTCTCGATGTCATCACACAACTCATCAGGTCTTTGGTCAGTGGAGTTCAATATGTCAAATCTATCCTTGAGATGGTCTCTAAATTCAAGTGGAATATAATCAAGGTTGTATTTTGGCTCTTAGAAGCTTGTTTTAATTTTCTTCAGCTTCAACTTGAACTTGCATATGAGCAATTGATGGTCTGTTCCACAGTCTGCTCTTGGCCTTGTTCTGACTAATTATATTGAGCTGCTCCATCAGCTCATTCCACAGATGTAGTTGATTTGATTCCTGTGTATTCCATCTGGCAAGCTCCACATGTAGTCGCTTTTTGTGTTGTTGAGAAAAGGTATTTGCAATGAATAAGTCATTGATCTTGCAAAACTCTCTCTTGCGACTTCCTGCATCATTTCTATCACCAAGGCTGTATTTTCCAAATACCAATGCTGCTTCTTTGTTTCCAATGTTCACATTCCAATCACCAGCAATTATCAATACATCTTGATTGCATGTTTGATCAATTTCAGACCACAGAAGTTGGTAAAAATATTCAACTTCTTCATCTTTGGTTTTTGTGGTTGATGTCAAAGTTTGAATATAAGTCATATTAATTGGTCTTCCTTGCATATGTATGGATATTATCCTATTACTGACTACATTGTACTTCAGGATAGATCTTGGAATGTTCTTTTTGACTATGAATGTGACTTCATTCCTCTTCAATTTGTTATTCCCAGCATAGTAGACTAGAGGATTGTCCACTTCAAAATGGCCAAACCAATCCATTTCAGCTCATTAATGCCTAGAATACTGATCTTTATATGTTCCATTTCATTGTTTACAATTTCCAATTTTCTTAAGTTCATACTTTGTACATTCTATGTTCCTATTATTAACGGATGTTTACAGCTTTAATTGTAATACTAAAAGAGTCAAGGAGCTCTGGTGGTGTAATGCCTAAGGAACTTGACTGCTAACCAGAAGGTTGGTGATTCAAACCCACCAGTCACTCCTCAGGAGAAAGACTGGCCAATCTACTTCTGTAGAGATACCACCTAAGAAACCCAAGGTGGGATCACTATGAGTTGAATCAACTCAATGGCAGTGAGTTTGGTTGGTTTTTGGTATAGGCAAAATATTGAACACCACAAGAAGAATCAAAAGAAGATGGAGAAGTGGGAAGAATGCTGTTCCAGTGTGGTGATTGCAGCAAATGTCACAAAACAAGAAGAAGAAAAAAAAAAAAAAGATGGAAGGAATACATAGTCACTGTGTAAAAAAGAACTGGTCGACATTCAACCATTTCAGGAGAAGATAACATGTGATCAAGAACAGATGTTATGAAAGAAGTTGTTCAAACTGCACTGAGGGCATTGGCAAAAAAGAAGGCTCTAGGACTGATGGAATACCAATTGAGATGTTTCAACAAATGCACAGTTTCCAGTGGAACACTGGAAGAACTCACTCATCTATGCCAAGAAATTTAGAACACTTGGCCAACTGACTAGAAAAAATCCATTATTTCTGCGCATTCCAAAGAAAGGTGATCCAACAGAAAGCAAAAATTATCAGACAAAAATCATAATATCACATGCAACTAAAATTTTACTGAAAATAATTCAAAGCAGTTGCAGCAGTACATAGACAGGGAACTGCCAGAAATTCAAGCTGGATTCAGAAGAGGATGTAGAACAAGGGATATCATTGCTAATGTCAGATGGATCTTGGCTGAAAGCAGAAAATATCAAAAGATGTTTACCTGTGTTTTATTGACTATGAAAAGGATTTGTCTGTGTGGGTCATAAAAAATTATGGATAACATTGCAAAGAATGTGGAATTCCAAAACACAATTGTTCTCTTCAGGAACCTGTACATAGACAAAGAGTCAGTCATTCAAGCAGAAGAAGGGGATACTTCATGCTGTAAAATCAGGAAGGATGTGCATCAGCATTATATCCTGTCACCATACTTATTCAATCTGTATGCTAAGCAAATCATCTGAAAAGTTGGACTATATGAAGAAGAACATGGCTTCAGGACTGAGGGAAGACTCATTAACAATCTGTGACATGCAGATGACACAACCTTGCTTGCTGAAAGTGAAGAGGACTTGAAGTACTTAGCGATGAAGATCAAAGACTACAGTCTTCAGTATGGATTACATCTCAACATAAAGAAAACAAAAATCATCACAACTAGACCAATAAGCAATATCATAATAAAGGGAAAAAAGATTGAAGTTGTCAAGGATTTCATTTTACTTGGATCCACGATCAATGCCCATGGAAGCAGCAGTCAAGAAATCAAACAATGTACTGCATTGGGCAAATGTGCTGCAGAAGACCTCTTTAAAATGTTAAAGAGTAAAGATGTCACTTTCAAGACTAAGGTGCACCTGGCCCAAACCATGGTATTTTCAATCACCTTATGTGAATGCAAAAACTATATATACCATGGACTACAAGAAGAACAAACAAATCTGCCTTGGAAGAAGTACAGATGGGATGCACCTTAGAAGAATGGCCAGACTTCATCTCACATGATTTGCTCATATTGTCAGGAGGGACCAGTCCCTGGAGAAGAATATCATGCTTGGCAAAGTAGAGGTTCAGTAAAAAAGAGGAAGATCCTCAACAAAATGGATTGACACAGTGGCTGCAACAGTGGGCTCAAACAAAGTAATGATTGTGAGGATGGGGCAGGAAAGGGCAATCTTTCGTTCTGTTATACATAAGGTCACTATGAGTCAGAACCAACTCAACGGCACCTAACAACATCAATAACAACAATACAATGAATATTATTATGTGGCCATTAAAAGGAATGAAACACTAATACATGCAATAACATGGATAAACCTTGAAAACATTACGCTAAGTGAAAGAAAACAGACACAAAATGTCACATATTGTATGATTCCACTTGCATAAAATGTCCAGAATAAGATATGAAATGTCTAGAACAGGCAAATCCAGAGAGACAGAAAGTAGATTAGTGGTTGGCAGGGGCTGGCTGGGGTCAGGGAAGAAATGGAGAGTGATTGTTAATGGATACAGTTTTTCTTCGGGGAGTGATGAAAATATTCTAAAATTTTGCTGATGGCTGCACAGTTCTGTGGATGTACTAAAAACCATTGAATAGGACATTTTAAATGGGTGAATTGTATGCTATGTAAATTATATCTCAGTAAAGCCATTAATTTTTTAAAAAAATAAAGGGATAGATAAAGATATATTGAGTAAATAATAAACAAAAGAAATCTCAATCCAAATCAGCCAAAAATAGACTCTAAAGCAAAAGTATTAGAAGGAATAAGAGGGTCATCACCTAAAAGTTAAAGGCATACTTCACCAAAAGAAAATATAAAAAACTGGAACCAATATGCACCTAACAACATAGCCTGAAACAATATGAAGCAAAACCACACATTCCAAAGAGAAAGAGACAAATCCACAATCATGGTGAGTGATTTTGATACAAGTCTTTCAGAAGTTGAGTAATCAAGTAACCAAAACTAGTAAGGATATAAAAAATTTGAATAATGTAATTAACAAGTGATATATAAGGCACTTGACTGCTAACCAGAAGGCTGGCGGTTCAAGCCCATCAGCCACTCCTTGGAAGGAAGATGAGGCAATCTATTTCCGTAGCGATACCGCCTCAGAAACCCAAGGAGGGGTCGCTATGAGTCGAGTCCGACTTGACGGCACATAACAACAACATCATCTAATGATATAATGCATGTATTAGAAGCTTACACTCAGCAATTAGAGAAGATATTTGTTTTAAGAACACTTAAGAGTATTTACAAAATCTGACCATATGAAGCCAGAAAAGAGATTTCAACATCATATAGAAACAATACCAAACAGACTTATGTTTTCAGACAACAATGCAACTGAGTTAGAAATAAGTAATGAAAGAGAGCTTGATAACCTGCAAACTCTGTATAAGGGAAAATTAAAGCCCATGTGTATAAACCTGAGCCCTGGGCCCTCCCCTCATCCCAAGACTGGCCAAGTTGGGACAGAGGAACCCAAAGTCCACTGCCCAGCTGTGGAGAAACAAAAGGAAGCACAGCCGGCCATCTTTCTCTCTCCCAAGCTGCTGAGAGATCAGCACAACACCAAAGGCAAACAGATTGTTTTGGCGTGGGACATCTGTACCTTTTGGCAGCTGCTCTGGCGAAGACTGGGCCTTCTCTGTCTCCTCCGGCCGCTCCTCTCGGGCTCTCTCCTTGCTGTCTGAACTCTCATGCTTCTCTTCACCCTCCATTTTGTCCAGGGCAGCTGCCAGGGCCTGAGGAGAACAGACTGGGGAAGCTGCAGGGTCGGGAGCCTCCACAGGAAGAGAGGACAGGGAGCCCGGGAGATTTCCTACCATTCTGGCTCTCCCAGAACCAGGGGCCTAAACTGGAAATGAGGAGGCTTGGGTTCTAGCCAACCAGGCAGACAGAGAAGGTCTGCAGATCCTTCCTCTAACTCACACCCACCAGGGCCCAGACACCAGCATCTTTCATACCGAGATTTCCAGGGGTTTCTTTGGCTTCTGTATCCCTGGCTCCTTGTCATCCATATAGCCCAGCTGGGCTTCCATTTTGTCTGAAAAGTCAAAGAAAAAGATGAGATGGGTGGACTACAGCAGGGGACAGGAAATCAAGTACCAGAGAAGAGAGGTAGGGCTTGGTCTTAAGGAGGCTCCATCAGGGCCAGTCACCTCCAGGAGAGATGGGCAAAACTCCCCAGGACTCAGGAATTCTTGGGAAGACCTGAGCCCAGTGATGCCACTGTGAGCCAACAAGACGGGGCTGCATAGAGCAGTGGCTACCCATCTGGAAACAGGGAGGTGAGTTAGGCAAAGGCCTAGACTGGGAGCCAGGAGACCTGGGTTTAGTCCTGGCTTTCAGGCTGGCTGACTGGCTTCTGGACAAGTCATGAGTCCCCTCCATGCTGAGTCAGCTCTTTGTATACTGCAAAGTGCCAGGAATTCATTTGTGTCTCCAAGTGGCCCTTTGAGGTGAGCACTATTACAACCCATATCTCAGATGACAAAATAGATTCAGAAGGGTTAAGTGACTTGCCCAAGATTACTCAGATAGGATACAAACCCAGGTAGGTCCATCTCCAAAGAGCACATTTGTGCAGAGTAATAGGATATCCTCGGGGGCACTGAGCCTCTTCAGGCCTCACCTATCACCTGGCAACAGGTATGTCTGCCCCAGGCATGTAAGGCCTAATCAAAGCAAGAAGACACTTTGCCCAAATAAATATATGGACCACCAAAAAGACCCTCAGAGACAACCAGATTGAAAAATGGGCAAAGGATCTGAATAAGCATTTCTCCAAAGAAGATACACAAATGGCCAACAAGCACGTGAAAAGATGTTCAACATCATTAGTCATAAGGGAAATGCAAATCAAAACCACAATGAGATAGCACTTTACACACACTAGGATGACTATTTTTAATAAAGTAGAAAATAACAAGTGTTGGCAAGAAGGTGGAGAAATTGGAACACTCATCCATTGCTGGTGGAAAGGTAAAATGGTACAGCCACTGTGAAAAACAGTTTGGTGGTTCCTCAAAAGGTTACACAGTTAAGGTTATACAGTTAGTTTATGGCCCAACAACTCTACTCCTAGGTATATACCCAAAGAATCGAAAACATACATCCACACAAAAACTTATGTACAAATGTCCATAGCAGTATTATTCATAGTAGCCAAAAAAGTGTAAAACCACCCAGATGCCCATCAACTGAAGAATGAATAAATCAAATGTGGCATGTCCACACAATGGAATATTTATTCAGCCACAAAAAGGAATGAAGTTCCATGCTACAACGTGGATGAACCTTGAAAACATCATGTGAAGTGAAAGAAGCCAATCACAAAAGACCTCAGATTTATGATTCCATTTATATGAAATGTCCAGATAAGTAAATCCATAGAGACAGAAAGTAGATTAGTGGTTACCTAGTGATTACCCAGAAGAAGGAGAGGATGAAAACAGACTGCTAATGGGTATGGATTTCTTTTTGAGGTGATGAAAATGTTCTGGAATCTGATAGTGGTGATGGTTGCACAGCCTTGGGAATATCCTAGAAACCACTGAATAGTATATGTTAAAAAGGTACATTTTGCAGTATGTGACTTTTATCCCAAAGCTGTACTAAAAGCAAAGACCCTGTGGTAGTTATGTTTGTGTGTCAACTTGGCTGGGCCTGGTTGAGTGGCTGGGCAGCTGGTGGTAGTTATTCCCTATGATGAGACTGGCAATAAACTCCATGGTGGGATCTACCACAAGCAGCTGAGTAGCTGCCTTTGGGTATGTGGTCTGCTTCCTGTATATAAGCAGCAGCTTTGGGAATGGTCTCTAGCCTTTGGCACACTTGGAGCCTACATGTAGCCATGTCATTGCTCAGCAGCCTGCTATGCTCTGCCAACCTTGGGACTTACAGTGGACTTAAGTTAATGGCCTGACGTGTGGTTTGGTAACATCGGGACTGTGCCTTTTTACTTGTCAACCTTGGGGCTTCTCAGACTCAGCAACCAACAGCTGTCTGAGTGAAGAAACACCTCTAGCTCCAGTGGGCCGGGAGCAGGAGGCAGAGCTGGACCCCAAGGTTGAGGGGCTTTCACCCAGCCCCTAGAGCCTGGCACTTTGAACTTGGACTTAAAGCCTCCAAATTGTAAGAATAAACTCCTGTTTGTTAAGGCCATCCCATTCGTGGTATATTCCTGTCAGAGTGGCACTAGGGAACCAGAACAGACCCTCAGGAGAACAGCACTTCTATAGGCAGAAGCTTGCAGGGAGGGGGGCAGCTGCCTTTGATAGGTGTGCAGAGGAGTCAGGGTCTCCTGTGGTCTTATCACCTCCCATGACCCAGGTTCCCCACCCCCACTCGCCTAGACCCCAGACCTGGCAAGCCCAGTGGAGCAGGTGGGATGTGGGCAGGACTGGCAGGTACTGGTGTGTTGGGGTTGGAGGAGATGACCTCGCTGGGCTTCTTGCCCTCAGGCCCCTCAGGAATCAGGTCTGGGGTGCTGTACTTCCCATTGACGTGTTCAAACTCCTGAACCTGGGGCAGGTGGGAGGCAAGGAAAGAAGGAGGTGGTCACAGCTCAGCCCATGGCCTCGGGGCAGCTGGAGGAATGTCCCATGGTCACCCAAGCCAGATGCACTCCTGCCCACAAGCTCCCATGCCAGGCCCCACCCCTATGTCAGCCACCCTCAGTCCTCTGCCCTGTGACCTGCCATCCTCCAGCCCCCAGACCCCTCACCCGGAGAGTCTTTCCAGGTCAATTCTCTGGCCCAGGTCAGTCCTGGCTCAGATTTGGGGCACTTGCCCCTGACCATAACCCCAGGCAGAGCCAGAGTCCAGGCTCAGGAGGCCACCGGTAGGCCCAGTAACGGCGTACTCACCCACCTTCTTCCTAACCAGTGACATGACCCCAATTCGCGTGAGCACATGCTGCCTTGAGAGGCCCTCTCGGGGCACACCATCTGCGAAGGTCTCTGCGCCATCCGCCCCTGGCTCACACAGGTGTCGCATGAAGAGGGACACATAGGCTCTGGGATGAGGGGGCACAAGGACCCTCAGAGGGCTGTGGCAGGACCTGAGTACCTCCTGGCCTGGGTTATTATCCTTGCCCACCTCCCACTCAGCCACAGGGTCAGGCCTCAAGGAAAGACAGGGCAGGGGGCACCCTGAGAGGGGCACCTCCTAGGACTTCCCCCCCACCTACAGATCCCTCTTGCTATGTTAACACCAGTGTTTCTGCAAATGAACCTGCCCTAGCACCTGGGCTCCAGCCACCAAGAACTGGTTTCTAGGTGATTCCCAGACTCCCCTGCCCTGGCAGAGGGGAGAAGGTGCTGCTCAGGATGTGGGCTCACCCAGCAGGAGCACAGGCCACCCTCAGCCCTTTACCTAAACTCCTTTTCACTCTTCCCTCGAAGGTCCCGCACCAGCCAGTGGGAGTTGAAGGCATCCTGGGGAGGCATGCCCCAGCGCATGATGGAGTTCAGAAAGGCCTTGCGCTGCCGGGCATTGAAGCCCAGCACCTGGTGGGACCAATGGGCAGGGAGAAGGGGGTGAGCACCTTCAGGGTAGAGGCAGCAGACAACTGAGGGGTGGGGAAGGAAAGGCAAGAGGAGGGTGGAGAGGAAGGGAGAGGGGCAGGGAGAAGGGGTGGTTTCCACCTGGGGCCAGTCCCAGAGACCTAGGGTCTATCCCAGCCCCACTTCTGACTTGGGGTATGGCCTGGGCAAGCCCCCCGACCCATGGCCCCATCCCCTAGGAGAGACTGAGAGTGCAGGCAGCTCCCACCTCGATGTTGCCACCGACTCGAGCAAGAAGTGGGGGCAGAGGCTTGTCCCTGTCGCTCTTCAACTGCCTCCTAGATTGTCGCCGTCCACCTGGGAGCAGCCCCCACAACCCTCAGGAGAGCCTGGGGGGATTCTGATCCCATCCCCACACATCAGCATGCCCCAGGACAGTAGGACCCTCAGGATAGCCTCCTGTAGCTGTCCTCCTGCCCTGACACCCCAGGGGCATCCAGTGCCCTCTTCAGCCCCAGGTCAACTCCACACCCTGCCACCACCAGCTCTCCAGATCCCCAGCCTCAGCACCAGGTGACTCACTCTGCCCCTCCGGCCTCTCCTCAAAGTCCTCATCCTCATCCTCGGAACCGATGGAATATTCAGACTGGTTGTCTGAGAGCTCGTCCTGCCACTCTGCAGGGGCACAGAGTAAGCCACTCATACCCAGGGCATGCCAAGCCCCATACCCCTGCCCAACACTGATCATCAAAACTGTCCCAGCACTCAAAGGCTTACCATAAGCTCACTGTATAATCACAAGTGCACGCTAAATACAAAGGCATCATGCTATCATCCCTATTTTGTAGATGGGGACACTGAAACTCAGGGAGACTTGCCCAAGGTCACACTATCAGCAGGGGTGAAGCCACTCCATCACTATCCATCTGGTCTCCCCAAACACCCAACACTCTACACCTGCCCTCAAGCCCCTTCCTCCAAGAAGCCTTCTCACACTCAGCTCATCTCCCATTCTGCCCCATGACCACACTTCTGCCCAGAAGCCTGTGCCCATAAGTGTCTTGCCCGGCCTGGGGCTCCTCACGCACCCTGGTCCTCCTGCGAGGCGTCGTTGTAGTTGACCTGTTTGCGGATGCGCTTGCCCTTGCCCAAGTTGCGTGCCAGGTCCTCCTGCTGCTGCTCATAGTGGTGCCGCAGCAGCTTCTCCCAGTAGTCAGGGTCCACGTTCTCCTCCTGCTTGATGATCTCCCGCTCTACCTCCTCCTAGGGACAGCAGAACCAGCGTTCAACAGGTCATGGTGCCACGAGGCTCAGGGCAGGCGTTCCACAGAACACAGTGCCATGGGGATCAACGGAGTAGGCATCCCACACACCATGGTGTCATGGGGCTCAGAAGGGGAGGGGCAGCAGGGTGGGCATCCCTGCTCACTGGGAGGCCTCATGCTACCTCCACCACACCTCACCCTCTCAGGTGTCAAGGATGGAGTGGAAGGCCTGCCTCCTCCAGGAAGCCTTCCCAGATCACCCCAGCCTGAGCCAGTTTCCTTCTTCCTTTCACCTGCTGAAGTCACTCATTCAATACTCATCCATCCATTCATTTATTCACTCCATAAGTATTTCCTGGTCTTGTGGCAGGCACTAGACTGTATACTCACAGTTAAATAAATCCCAAAAGGAAAACTGACACACAGATGGGTGATCTGCATACAGGGATCTGTGTAATGGGTGGGAGGAGTTGAGCAAGAGGTGGAGGGGTCTACTTCAGGGAGAGACCTGGGAGCTGGTTCTTCAGAGACAATGGGGGTCTGCCCAGAGGCAGAGGAGAGGAGGGAAAGATGGAGTGGGTAGGAATCTGGGTGTGTTCTAGAACAGGCCCTGCAGCAGGGCCTTGATGGCCAGACCACCAACAGCTGGGCTCTATACATGAGGCAGGGCCCATTTGCACTTCAGAAAGATCCACTGGGTGGCTGCGGGGCTCAGGGAAGAACCTCAAGGGTGTCCACAGGGGCCGAGGGCAGGGACACATGGCAAGGTCCTTACCACACCGTCCTCCTCGCGCACCACATACTGTGCCACCTTGAAGGAGCTCAGATACTCATTCATGTTCTGCAACTCTGTGTCATCTGTGGCATCCTGGTTCCGGTCCAGCAGCTTGGAGATGGCAGCATCATCATAGTGAATCACACTACTGTCCTCCACATCCTTGTTGTCACCTGAGGGCAAAAGACCAGCAGTGCATAGGCACCTGAATGGCCTCCATGAGGTATTCCCCCATCAATGAGCCTTCCCTGTAGCTGAGGAACATATACCCCTCCCTTGCTCAGAGTCTACAGGCACCCAGTGAGGGGCTAGAGTGGGGGCTGGCCAGTCTCGGCTGGCACCTACCTGGCGGAGTACTACCGTGTTTTTTTTTCACGCCAGCAGGCAGGGTACCCCCTTTGGAGGACTGGACATCTGGGATGGGCGTTACAGGTCTCTGACCCTGAGACATCATGCCTGCAGGGCAGAGGCAGAAGGGCACTGGAGCAGGAACCACCTGATGGGCAGCCCCAGAGAAACCACCCCCACCCCCAGCCCACCCCCCGCAGCCTTGCCCGCCCCTTCAGTAGACACAGGGAAGGAAGCAGGCCGGAAGCAGAGAAGAAAGGGGCCTGGATCGGTGTGTCCATATAGGAATCTGTCTAAGCCCCCACCCCCTGTGTTCAACGCAGCTGTATACCCTCCACGTCATCCTTGAAGAGCTCCTCAGTGCCAAACTTGAGGATGTCATCAAGCTCCTGCTTGGTCATGGAGCCCGACTTGGAGCCAAGGCCGGGTCGCACTACCAGGTGGGTCAGCATCATCTTGCGCTTCGCCACCTGGGTGATGCGCTCCTCCACCGAGGCTCGCGTCACAAAGCGGTAGATCATCACTTTCTTGTTCTGCCCAATGCGGTGGGCACGGCTGAAGGCCTGTGGACACAGGCAACTCAGCCCCACAGCTGGCCAGGGCTCTGGGCCCCCACATGGGGGTGTGCAAGTAAGACCACACACATGTGTGAGGGAACTGTATGTGTGCACAGGGGCATCCTGTGTGTACCGGTGGAGTCAGGCTCACTTCCCTGAGAGTGACCCCCTCCACCAAGTTTAGAGTGAGAACATGACAGCACAGGTGGGACTGGGTGTGACTGCAGAGGTATGTGCAGGGCATGTGCAAGGCATGGCCCGATGTGTGTGAGAGAGACAGCGCAGTGCATGCACAGTGTGACTGAAGGTGCACAAGGCTCCATGGAGGGTTACTGGGAACTGGGTTGCACCACCCTGCAAGCTACTAAGGCAATTAGGCAATTCTGTGTTAGAGATCATGGCTACCTCAATGTGCGTGAGTGACCACCAAGGCTTGGGAGGCCTGGCAGCTGCACAGAATGAGAAAGGTGAGCTTTATGAAGACATGCCTGAGACCACATTCCAGGAGTCCCTGGGTAATGTGAGAGGAACCACGTGGGGTATGACTCCATCTGTATGGATACTGAATGTGTATTTGAACATGTATGCACATGTGTGTGCACAAGAGAAACACAAGTTTGTATGTGAGCCCCTAAAGATATCAGTGCTGAAGGGGTATGTTTATGTGTATGTGTGCTCCTGTCCCTGAGCAGGGTGGCCACAGGATATCTGAGGGTGTCGCTGTTTCTCCTGCAAAGCCTTGTTCCCCACTTTACTCTCCTATCCCCAAAAAAACTGACCCCTCTGTTTCCAGGGCTCCTCAATTTGAATCCCTCCATGGCCTCTGTCTGAGGGTAAGGTATAGACCAGGATATGTGGCCATCTCAGATCTGCTGTGTGTCCTTGGGCGTGTCCTTTGCCCCCTCAGCATCTGTTTCCTCTGTACACTAAGGAGGTTGGAGGGGCAGGGGAAAAGCTCCACCTACTGCCCAAAGCTCACCCAGGGGAACCTGCAGCCCTGAGCACCTGTCAGGGGTGAAGGTTCCCAAGAACCAGGGAAGCAAGGAAAGGAATGGCCAGGAAGATATGAAGGATGGGCTCTGGGGATGCTCCAGCCCAAGGCTAAGAGCAAGGGGCCGACTGAAGAGGGTCCAGATAACTTGGGTGCCCAGAGGGCAGCATCAGGGTGACAGACCTGGATGTCATTGTGTGGATTCCAGTCCGAGTCGTAGATGATGACTGTGTCAGCCGTGGCCAGGTTGATGCCCAGGCCACCTGCTCGTGTTGAGAGGAGGAAGCAGAACTGCTGGGCCCCTGGGGCTGCAGAGAGAGGCCAGCCCCGGTGAGGGGTGAGGCAAACAGGTGGAAGAGAAAAGGGGAGGGGAGGATGAAGGGGATCTCCCAAAAGGCCAGAGGTACCCAGGAGAGTAGCAAAGTTGAACAAAGACCCAACTGCAAACAGGCAGAAGATAAAGTCAAGTCCCTCCCGAGGATCACCATTGCCCATAATGCCCTGCAGAGGTGAGTCCCCTGGGGCCTCCCTTATTCCTCCAAACCCACTGGTGCCCTGAGGGTGGCTAGAGAACACCCATGGGGAACAGTTCCCACTGAGCAGTCCTGACTATCCCAGGAAAGCCAGTTCTCAGATCCATCAAGGTCCTCCATTACATGACAGGGCATGACAGGGGACTAATCACAGTGCTCACTAGAACTGCAAAGGGGATTCACCCATCAGATGCTTCAGCCACTCCCACTTCCAAGGAGGGCTGCAGCCACATCTAGACCTTCAAATTCTGTCCAGTTTACCTCCCTGCCTCTGTGAACTGAGTGGGCCAGAGGAATTGTTGTTTTGGGTATTTGGGCAGCATGGCCCAGCCCTTTCTGACTATGGGAACCAGGAAACAGCTCCATGGTTGGAAGGAGTGAATTCCTTTCAGCACTAAAGTCTAATGCTATAACTTAAGGACAGGGCTGGTTAGCGCTTAGCTGCTAACCCACCCAGCCACTCTGCAGGAGAAAGACCTGTTGATCTGCTCCTGTTAACGATTACAGTCTGTGAGTCAAAACTGACTCAACACCTGCTTTCTTCAGCCATTTGAGGGGCAGCTAATCTGAACATGAGCTGGGTGATCTAAGAATCTGGCTCAGGAGAACAGGGAGGGTGGGGGTGGGGTACCATTGAATCTGTCAATCGCTTCTTGCCGGAGGCCCCCGGTGATGCCACCATCAATCCTCTCATACTTGTAGCCTTCATACTCCAGGAAATCCTCTAGGAGGTCCAGCATCTTGGTCATCTGCAGGGGAGACAATATGAATCATGTTATCACTTCCTTCATTGTTATTGTTTTAGTATTTGCTGAATATTTATGCTGGTCCTCTTTTTTTGATGTGAAAGTTTATCATTTTTCTTTGAGGTTACCCTGTGATTTATAGTTTTCTTCCCCAGTTTAGAACAGTCCATTCTATCCTGCAGTTTTCTTGACTTCCCTACCATCTAGAAGTTCTGTAATGAGACAATTTTTTCCCTCTTTTTGGTCTGTAGTTGTCCTCATTTGTCAATTGGTGTCTCTGGTTCCCTGTTAACAATCTTGTAGGCTTATTTACTTTGGATACTTCCATAGCTGGGTTGGTTTCTGGATTATTTCATCATGTGTGTTAATGGTCAGTTGTTGTTTGCTGTTGTTGCTTCTCTGTCCAAAGGGGTCTGTTTAGCATCTCTTGTAAGGTTGGTCTGGTTTTAACAAATTCCCTTAATTTCTGCTTATCTGGAAATGTCCTTATTTCACCATCATATTTGAGGGACAATTTTGCTGGGTACATAATTCTTGG
>NW_006921681.1:948312-950141 GCF_000298275.1 Orycteropus afer afer
AGGGTACTGTGCTGTGCTCCTCTATTCACTAGTTGACAGCACTTATACACTCACTACCTGTCTTCTTTCCTATTGTCAGCCTCTCATATGTTCCTAACGACCCTGGCACACAGCTTATTCTTAGGTCCCTGGAATCTGAATGAGAATGCTATCACTTTAAAATCCAAAATGGTTGCCACTTGTAAAGATTCAAAATGGCTGCAACCTCAGTCACTTTAAATATCCAAAATGGCCACCACTTGTAAACATTCAAAATGGTTGTGCCCTCAGTCACTTTAAATATCCAAAATGGCTGCTGCCTGTAAACATTCAAAACAGCTACACCCTCAGTCACTTTAAATATCCAAAATGGCTTCTGCATGTAAGCAATCAAAATGGCTGCACCCTCCAGACAGCAGAAAGTCAACAGCTCAAGTTGTCTCCCACTTTGCTGTTTCCCTTCCTAGTCATAGGCCACCAGCACAGTCGCCCCTGCAGCCCATGGTAACCAGGGCTGATCGTTCAGTCAATTGTTAGGTCCCAACACCACTTGGAAACACTCAGGCTATTGGTCCCGTCAGAGTAGCTGAAAGTCTGCAGCTCCAACCGTGTCTGTACTTACTGTTTTTGTTCAGGCTTTTCCACTAGTTGGTGCCTAATCCACTTCTGTATAGCTCCTTTCAAAGCTCAGGGCTCCAGGATTATCTTCTGTATCTCTTTCAAATGATTTTCTTTTCTTTCTGTTTCCCTTACTTCTTGAGAGTTAGGTATAGAACTACTATGTTGTTGTTGTTAGGTGCTGTTGAGTTGGCCCCAACTAGTGACTCTATATACAACAGAACAAAACACTGCCCAGTCCTGCACCATCCTCACGATCCTTACAGCCACTGTGTCAATCCATCTTGTTGAGGGTCTTCACCTTCTTCTCTGACCCACCACTTTACCAAGCATGCTATCCTTCTCCAGGGACTGGTCCCTTCTGACAACATGACCAAAGTAAGTGAGACAAATTCTAGCCCCTCTCACTTCTAAGGAGCATTCTGGCTGCACTTCCTCCAGGACAGATTTGTTTGTTCTTCTGGCAGTCCATGGTATTTTCAGTATTCTTTGCCAGCACCACAATTCAAAGGTATCAACTCTTCTTCCATCTTCATTATTCATTATCCAAGTTTCACATGCATACGAGGTGACTGAAATACATGGCTTTGGTCAGGTGCACCTTAGTCTTCAAAGTGACATCTTTGCTTCTTAACACTTTAAAAAAAGTCTTTTGCAGCATATTTGTCCAGTGCAATGCAATGTCTGATTTCCTGACTGCTGCTTCCATGGATGTTAACCATGGATCCAAGTAAAATGAAATCTCTGAGATTTCAATCTTTTCTCTGTTTATCATGATGTTGCTTACTGGTATAGTTGAGAGGATTTTCACTTTACATTGAGGTATAATCTATACTAAAGACTGTAGTCTTTGATCTTCATCAGTAAGTGCTTTAAGTCACCTTCACTTTCAGTAAACAAGGTTGTGTCATCTGCATACTGCAGGTTGTTAATGAGTCTTTCTCCAATCCTGATACCACATTCTTCATATAGTGCAGCTTATCAGGTTATTTGCTCAGCATACAGATTGAGTAAGTATGGTGAAAGAATACCACCCTGACACACAGCTTTCCTAATTTTAAACCATTCCGTATTCCCTTGTTCTGTTCGAATAACAGGCTCTTGGTCTATGTACATGTTCCTTAAAAGAACAATTAAGTGTTCTGGAAGTCCCATTCTTCTCAATGTTATCCATAATTTGTTATGATCCACACTGTTGAATGCCTTTGCATAGTCAATAAAACACAGGTAGA
>NW_006921681.1:950596-952160 GCF_000298275.1 Orycteropus afer afer
CATCTTCTTGTGATGTTTCCTGCATCGTTCAGTATTTTGCCCATAGAATCTTTCAATATTGCAACTCGAGGCTTGAAATTTTGTCTTCAGTTTTTTCAGCTTGAGAAATCCTGAGTATGGTCTTTCCTTTTGGTTTTCTAACTCCGTGTGTTTGCAGATTTCATTATAATACTTTACTTTGTCTTCTCGAGCTGCCTTTTGAAATCTTCTGCTCAGCTCTGTTATTTCATCATTTCTTCCATTTGCTTTAGCTACTCTCCATTCAAGAGCAAGTTTCAGAGTCTCTTCTGACATTTATTTTGGTCTTTTCTTTCTTTCCTGTCTTTTAAATGACCATTTGGCTTTCTTCATATGTGATGTTCTTGAAGTCATCCCACAACTCATAAGGTTTTCAGTGGTCAGGTTTTTCAGAAGAGGATGGCCCCATCCTTCTTCCCAGTCTGTCTTCATCTGGAAACTCCACTGAAACCTGTCCACCATGGGTGACCCTCTTGAAATTTGAAATACTGGTAGCATAGCCTACAGCTTCACAGTAACACACAAGCCACCACAGTACGACATATCGACAGATGAGTGGTGGATAAAACTACTAGTAAATAGTTACTTTCCCTCAGCATATTGGACATACTGCACTTGTCTCCTGACACCTATGGCTGCTGATGAGAAATCTGAGAATAGTCTGTCATTCCTTTCTAAATACTAGGTCTGAAGTGCTGCAGTTTCACTACAATGTTCCAGGGGTTAGTTCGGTTTCATTTATCCTGTTTGGTCCTCCATAGTGCATTGCAGATCTGAGACATCATATTTTCAAATGTGGCAAACTCATCAATTGACCAAGACTTCTCTACCATTTTCTGTACTTTACTTTTGCAACTCCTATTAGATGATTTCTGGAGCCTCTCAAGGTATCTTCCATGGTCTGTCATGTTTTTTTCTGTTTTTCTATGCTGCATTCTGGGGTGCTAGATTCTAAATCATCAAAGTTCATCACCACAGTTTCTAGAGTTTATCCAACCTATTGAAATGCTTCATTGCAATGACAAAACTCCTATGCAGCTACCCGGTTCTTGTTTTATTTCTTCCTAATTTTGATTTCTTCTTTATTTATGGATGCTGCTCTATCTTTGAGGAGCCTAAACATACTTCTTTAAAGTCTTTTTCAGGCTGTTCCTATTATTTTCTTTTCATTTGGATCCTAATTAGTGTTTTGTGGGATGTCTTAACATTCAGTTTTGTCATGAGTTTTGGAATTTTGGTTTATAGGCTTATTTTTAATGGGAGGGCTCTATCTCTGTCACTTTCCCTCTGTGCACATTTCTAGCAGTTGTGCAGTTTCCTCTGCTTGGTCCCATAAAGAGTCAGGCCAGAATCAGGTCTTATGTTGGCAGTGGTATTGAGGGATTACGGATTCAGACTCCAAGTCTGCCCACTGCTTGGTTCAGCTACCAGCACAAGCTTGGTCAGCTTCCTCCATATTCCTCAGCCTGCCATAGTCCCAGGGTGTTTTATAGTCCCCAGAGCTGTTTGAGTCAACTTTCATGCACAGAGAAGCCATATCCCAGTA
>NW_006921681.1:955035-961181 GCF_000298275.1 Orycteropus afer afer
CAAACTGTAAGAGAATAAACTCCTGTTTGTTCAAGCCATCCCATTTGTGGTATATTTCTGTCAGAGTGGCACTAGGTAACCAGAACAGGCCCCAAGCTCCTTGACCTTGGCACTCAGCCAGCTCTCCTTGGCTGCATGATGCCAAGACATAGAGTAATGATTCTTGAAACCCAGGGATCAACCCACATGGACCACATCAGGCCTCTACTAGCCACAGGATGCTCCTCTGCTTGGGGGCAGAGTTGGGGCTGGGCTGGTGAGACCAGCCAGCCAGCCGCCTGAGGGCAACTCACCTGGGAAAAGATGAGCACACGGTGCCCTTCATCCCGCAGCTTCTTGAGCATCTTCTGCAGCAGCATGAGCTTCCCTGAAGATTTGACCAGGGAGCTGCCATCATAGGAGCCATTGGGCAAGACAGGCGCCTCCTGCAGACACAGTAGAAGGCAGGGCATGAGGGCTGCCTGCTCCTCGCTGGCTCTGCACCAAAGAGGCCCCAGTGGGCAGACAAGGGCCTGGGAATGTCTGCCCAGGCAGGGCTCATCCTTGCTGAGCACTGAGCCCACATCCAAGTCAGCCCAGCCCAAGTTCGCAGGGTCAGATGGGCCGCAGTCCCACAGGCCCCAACTCACGGAGCCACCTCTTCAAGCAGGCTTCACAGACATACCAACGCCATCCTTGGTTTTTGTGTGCTAGCTGACACTCCACCAAGACCTGGAGCATGCATAAGTTAACAGATGTAGGCAAAGTCCTAAGCTAAGCTGGCCTCCCCATAGGAATTTGGCCTAGTGGTAGCTAGTCACTGGGGTGCATCTAGGGAATGCCACCCTCTGAATCCAGCTCAGCTGGGCAGAGGGCCCATCAGAAGGCAAGTCCCAGTGATGTCCTGTGCTATGCCAGAGAGTTATGAGAACAATCGGGCGGCCCGAGTCTGGATCATTCCAGCACAGCCTCCCGTGGCTACCTCTGCATTGTTCCTGTGGAGGGGGAATGGGAGGGGTATTTAATGAGAACCAAAATAGTAATGATGGAGACAGCTAACATTTACCGAGCTTGCCGGGTTCTCTGTGAGGGCACAATATGTGGACTATTTCATCTGATCCTCCCCATGACCTTCCAGGTAGGTGCTGCTATTATACCCATTTTATAAAATGAAAAACAGAGGCTCTGCAGGGATAATTAAATTTTTCTGAGATTCCAGAGCTGGTAAGGGCTGGAGCTGGCCTAAGTGTGTCTGACCCCAGGGTCTGTCTCTCACCCACAGCTGTACATCAGAACCACCACAGCTGGTTAAAGATGTGATTTCCAAGCCCTGCCCAGACCTGCCTAACTCCCTTCGTAATAGAGCACAGCCAGGTCAGCTCTCGGAACCTTGGCCTGAGGACCCACAATGCTGAGGCTGGAAGGGACCCTGGGGGTAGCCTGATGCCCTCTTACTTTACAGATCACAGGGAGAGGCCTTTAGGAAGGAGAGGATCTGCCTGAACAGGGAGTAAAGATAGGTCTTCAGAAGTTTCTCTTTGTGAGAGGGGAGTGTGCATCACCTCCAGGACCCCATTCTCAGGGGAGGATTGGGGGCAGAGGGGCTGAGCTTGCCATGACAGCCAGAGGCGCCTACCATGCAGCTACAGAACACCTATCACAGCAGCCAAAGGACACCTATCACGGCAGTCACAAGACACTTACCATGGCAGCCACAGGATACTTACTGCGACAGCATGAGCAACACACATGGCAGCCAGGGGTACGTATCATGGCGGCCACAGGAACCTACCACAGCAGCCATGGACACCTACCATGGCGGCCACAGGCACCTACCACAATAGCCACAGGCACATCACAGCAGCCAGAGCGCCTGCCATAGTAACCACACGCACCTACCATGGCAGCTATGGGGCACCACAGCAGCCATGGGTGCTTACCATAACAGCCTTGGGCACCTACTACAATGTCCTCAGGACACATACCATGGCAGCCAAGGCACCTACCACAGTATCCACAAGGGTACCTGCCACAGCAACCAGGGACACCTACCACAGCAGCCACAGGGAAGAGGTAAGGGTGGTTACAACATTTCTTCAGGTCCATCATGATGTTGAGTAGTGACACCTGGTTCCCACCCCCCTTGGAGTTCAGCGCCTCAAAGTTCCGCGTGAGGATGAACTTGTAGTACTTCCTGCAGCAGGACACAAGGAAATGGGTTGGACACACCTGAGCTGGGCTAAGCCAGCCCCTGAGAGCCCTTCCCATAAGAGAGCATACCACTCTGCCCTACAGGGAGGCTGGGGCCCGGAGGGGGGGCATTGCCCATGTACAAAGAGCAGGGGTAATTCCTAGAGGAAACTGTTAGAACTAAAGCAACCCTGAGCTCTAGTCATGAAATCCAGAGAGGCCTCAAAAAGGGCTGGGAGGCAAGTTAAGCACCAGCAGGGCTGGAAGAGCCTTCCATCCACCCCAGGAGGCAGCCCAGGAGGGGAGGTGGGCCCAGCAGGGAGGGCAGCCGGGTGGCCACACTCACTTCTGCATCTGGCTCAGCTCCACACGCACAATCAGTTCGGTCTTGGCTGGCATGTTCTTGAACACATCAGCCTTGAGCCGCCTCAGCATGTGTGGCCCCAGCAGGTCATGTAGCTTCTTAATCTGATCTTCCTTGGAGATGTCAGCAAACTCCTCCAGGAAGCCCTCCAGGTTGCTGTAAGAAAGGGCTGGGATAGGAACTGGAGGCAGACAAACAGAACAGGCCAAAGTCCTCCACAGAGGAGTTACAATTAGGGCAGGAGTGGCAGAGGGTCTAGCTAACCCCCTCCCACTGCTGGAGAGCTACAGAGGGCAGGAGACTGGCAAAGTGCCAGGGGGCCCTGGACCAGTTGGTGTCCTCTCAGTCTCTGGCTAAGCCTGAGTTACCTACACAACATAGTTCTCCCTCCCTCTCTCTCTCTGTCTCTCTCTCTGTCTCTCTCTCAGCCACACAGACCTTGCTTTCCTCAAAGCCATAATGGACATGAGCTCTCTGGAACTAATACCCATTTTATAGATAAGAAAACTGAGGATGACAGGTGCCTAAGTTCATATAGTCCTGCCATTCCAAAGCCTGCCCTCAAATCTACACCTCCTGATTCCAAAATCATTATTCTTCACCTTGAACCCCCATCCTGAGCAAGAAAATGGGATGCAGGTAAGACAAGGAGGCTGGTGCCTCCCCAGCCCTTGAACTAGAAGGGGAAGGAGAAATCAGAAGTCTCCTCCACCCCTGATCCTTCCTTCTGCTTCCCATCATGGTCACCCACAGGAGTCCCTGAGGTCCTTGTGGAGGGAAAGGAACAAGAAGTGTGTCTGTGGCCAACAAGGCTGCAGGGGCAGGGCAGGAAGCCAAGGAAGAGCCCTAGATGGTCATCCAGGGCAGAGCTAAGAGACCCCACAGAAAACCTCAATGTTAATTCACAGTGGCCAGTTCTGCACCAGGTCACTTGAGATGAGTCCTGCTAATGCACCCACTGGACTGAAGAGAAAACCAAGGCCCCGTGAACAGGCCGCAGAGCTGGGCTCCGATGCTGGCACTCTTCCCTGAGCGCCCTCAGCCCCCTGACCCACAGCTCACTTGAACCTCTCCGGTGTCAGGAAGTTGAGGAGATGGAAGAGCTCCTCCAGGTTGTTCTGCAGGGGGGTCCCCGTCAGCAGCAGCTTGTAGTCAATCTTGTAGCTATTCAAGACCCTGAAGAACTTAGGGGAACAGAGGGGCTGGTCAGGACGCAGGGTGGCCAGCCCCTTGGCACCTCCCAGGTCGTGGCACCTGCCCTACCTTGGACTGGTTGTTCTTGAGCCGATGAGCCTCATCCACCACGAGGCAGGCCCACTCGATGGAGCCCAGGATGGCCTGGTCAATGGTGATGAGCTCATAGGAGGTGAGCAGCACGTGGAATTTGATCTGCACTTCTTTCTGGAAGGAAGAGGAAGTGGGGGCGGGAGGCTGAGAGAAGAGACTCCCAAGCCTCAGGATCCAAAGCAGCAAGAAGGAGGCATGGGTGGGAGCCCCTAAAGACTCCAAGGATCCCCAGAGGCCTGGCCAGTCCAGGGCTGATGAGGAAACATCAGTCTGAGGTGAGAGGGTGTCAGGTGAGGCCAGCACCCCCCAAGTGAGTATGGTGTTGAGAAGTGAAAAAAACCTCATTGCTACCACCAGTAACAGCTACTGGGCTTGGGAAGGTCCCTGCATGGTACAAACAGTTTGTGATCAGCTGCTAACCTATGAACATTGGTGGTCCAAGCCCATCCAGCAGTGCCACAGAAGGAAAGGCCCAGTGGTCTGCTTCCATAAAGATTACAGTCAAGGAAACCTTATGAGGCAGTTTTATTCTGTCACATAGGGTCGCCATGAGTTGAAATCAACTCAACAGCAGCTAACAACACCAGATATGGAACATGTGATGTGTGGCCAGCCTGCATGCAGTGCTCATGCTCTCAGCTCACACCTCCAAACCTCATGAGCTCAGTTATCCACACACCCATTTGACAGCCCACAGGGACTCACAATGGTCCCTAAAGTCGCCAAAGCTAACAAACAGCAGAGGCAGGATTTGAATCCAGGCCCATCTGATTGAACTACCCTCTGTTGGCTGACATCTGAGACTAGTACACACGTCCACCACCACCACCTCTTGAGCCCCTTTGGAGACTTAGACACCAGGCACCAGGGGTCATGGCAAGTTGAGGGAGGGAAGGGGCATGTGTGCAGGTGCAGAGCCAGGGCAGGCCCCGGGAATGAGACAGACCTCAAAAAGGGTGACATGGAGGTCAGGCTCCAGGACCAGCCTGCCAGACCAGCATAAACTGGCTCCCTCTGCAGGGTGTCCACAGCCAGGAGAAGAACATTCTGCAACCTGCCAAAGCAGCAGGGGCCCTTCAGAAGGGCTGAGGAGGCCAGGCCCCATCTGCAGGGAGAGTGCCTGTGGCTCCCAGCAACCTTCCCTGCTCCCAGCAGGCAGACCTCCAACATCCCATCAGCAAAAGTTCAAGGTCCCCATTGGGCACTCAGGCCCTCTGTGCCAAGACTAGGCCCACAGCTTCGGGGTGGTGGTCTCAGCTCAATAACCCAGTTCACAGGGACCTATTCACCCTGTGGGACCTGTGGCTCCCACCTCTGCTCTCAAGGGGCTCCGGGACCCTGGGCCTAGAGAGCAGCTTGCAAGGCCCTCCTCTCCTAGCTGCATCCCTGCTCCTGATCACAGGGTGCCTCGGGCCTGGGAGATGGTACACAAGAGAGGCCAAGGGTCAAGCAGAAACGGATCCCAGACACAGAGCCCTGGTGCACTGTGAAAGCAACCAAGTAAAAGAGGCTGTAGTCTGCACACACTGCTTACTGTACAGTACCAGCTGAGCAGCCCTTGTGGGCACACTGGAGGCCACTGGACTACATCTTCCCAGGATGGCCGTAAGGACCATGAGGTCAAGTACAAGCACTCGGTATGGGTTAGCAAGATCGGCAGGGGGTGAACACCATTCTAGAGTCACGGCAAAGGCCCTGGCAGGGCCAGTTCATCCCTACACCTGTGAGGCCAGGGTTTGCCTAATATGGAGGGGTGGGGAAACATGAAGGATGTGGAGTGAGACCAGTAAGGGGGTCTGGGGCTACTTTTCAGAGGCATGAAAGCCAGGTTGATGCAGCTGAACCCTGTCATGGTGAGAAGGAGCTAGCCAGGGCTTCGAGAGAGTTGGCAGAAAGGAAACAGAGCAGCCAAACCCAATTCTGCTTCATGGGCAGCTGTCAGGCCCTAGCCAGGAAGGTTTAATGCACTTGGGTTTGATGCCTGGCATTCAGCAAGAGGACTTCTTATCTTTGAATTTGTGTTGAGTAAGTGAAGTCTTAGGACACCAGAGCATCCACCAGGGCTTGAGGCCTCAGCTTACTCGCTCTCAGCTCCCCAGGACAGGTTCTCAGCCCCCTGTTCTTTGTGCCCTCCTAGAAAATTCTGATGCCCTCCATCGCCGGTGGGGGTCTGGATCTGGGAAAGGTCAGGTACCCACATCCTGTGTGCCAAGTCACAGGCAAGGCCCCAGGAGCCCATGAGTGAGGATCTGTATCTGTCCCTCAAGTATCTCCATGCTCAAAAGCCAAGCTCACTGCCATTGAGTTGATTCCGACACATAGCAAC
>NW_006921681.1:961881-962932 GCF_000298275.1 Orycteropus afer afer
AAACATTGGAATCCTAACCCCTTACCTGTGGATATAATGTAATGTAATCACCTTCCATAATGCAATCTAATGTTATGTTAATGAGGCCATGCCACTACAGAGTGTCTCCCAAATAAACCTAATCACTTTTGAGCTCTAAAAAGAACACTTTAGACACAGACATAAGTACATGCAGGGGGAAGACAGACTATGTGACAATGGCGGAGGCAGATGAAGCTCCAAGCCCAGGAACTTCACAGACTGTCAACTACTAGAAGCTGAAAGAGACAAAGAAGGACCTCCCACTGGGGTCACACGCTGACTTCAGACTTCTATCCTTCTGAACTGTGAGAAAGTAAGTTTGTTCTTTGCAGCCACCCACTTGGAGGTTTCTGTTAGAGCAACATTAGAAAACTAAGACAGTCGATATTATCTACATCACAGAAATACCATGAGAATTAAGAGCTACATCTGAGTGTCTGGCATGTAGCAGGAGCCTGGGTGTGAGCTCAGGGCATAGTCTTTTGTGACTGCCTGGCCCAGAATTCTAAGAACAAAATATCGAATGACACAGGAAGTATCAAAAGAAGATGGGAAGAATACACAGACTCTGTTCCAAACACACTCAGTCAATGTTTAACCATTTCAGGAGGTGGCACATGATCAAGAACCAATGGTATGGAAAGAAGAAGTCCAAGCTGCACTGAAGGAACTGACAAAAAATAAGGCTCCAAAAATTGACACAATACCCATTGAGATGTTTCAACAAACAGATATAGTGCTGGGGGCACTCACTTGTCTACTGCAAGAAATTTGAAAGACAGCTACCTGGGCAACTGACTGGAAGAGATCCATATTTGTGCCCATTCCAAAGAAAGATGATCCCACAGAATGTGGAAATTATTGAACAATATTATTGATATCACACAAGTAAAATTTTGCTGAAGATAATTAAAAAGCGGTTGCAGCAGTTGTGGTAGTTAAAGTTGTATCTCAACTTGGTTGGGCCTGGTTGAGTGGCTGGGCAGCTGGTAGTGGTTATTCCCCATGAGGAGACTGGCAATCAACTCCA
>NW_006921681.1:964272-995849 GCF_000298275.1 Orycteropus afer afer
ACTAAAGAAGAGTTGATGCATTTGAATTGTGGTATTTGCTACTTTGGTCATGTTGTAAGAAAGGACCATTCCCTGGAGAAGGATATCATGCTGATAAAGTGGAGGGTCAACAAAAGAGGGGAAAGCCCTCAACAAGATGGATTGACACAGTGGCTACAACGATGGGCTCAGGTATAGCAAGGATCATGGAGCTGGCACAGGACCAGGCAGTGTTTCATTCTGCTGTACATAGGGTCACTATGAGTCAGAGATGACTCGATGGCACCTAACAACAACAACAAATTGAGGAAGAATACTGAAAGATCATGAATGCCAGAAGAATGAATATATCAGTCTAGGAAGAAATATACCCAGAAGTAAGAATGGCCAGACTTCATCTCATGTACTCCAGTCCTGTCGTAGAAGGGACTGGTCCCTGGAGAAGGATATTATGCTTTGTAGAGTAGAGGGTCAGTGAAAAAGGGGAAAACCCTCAACAAGATGAATTGACACAGTGGCTGTGACAATGGACTCAGCATATCAAATATTGCCGAGGATGGCGCAGTACCAGGAAGTGTTTATTCTATTCTATATAGGGTCCTTGTGGGTCAGAGCCGACTAGAGAGCACCTAACAACAATAACAACAACCTGGCCCGGAAGGCCCATCCATCCAAAAGGTCAACTATGGGATCACTGATTCATTCCCTCATTCAACAAATAGTTACTGTGCCATTCCTGGGGGCTGCAGACTGTTCAAGATGATGACAAAAGCCAAGATAAGAGCCCAAGGAGACGGGTAGGTGACCTTCAGCCCCCAGCACTGTAGCTAACCAAAGAGCTCACAGCTTCGGAGGGCCTCAGGTGCCAGGCATGGTACTGAATGCCTCAT
Organism: Orycteropus afer afer; assembly: GCF_000298275.1. NCBI lineage: Eukaryota > Metazoa > Chordata > Mammalia > Tubulidentata > Orycteropodidae > Orycteropus > Orycteropus afer. The sequence continues at coordinate 965,142 of NW_006921681.1, forward strand.
GTCCCTGCTGCTCAAAGTGCAGTTCAGGGACCAGGTGTATCTCCACCACCTGGGACTTTGTTAGAAATGCAGAATCTCAGGACCTACCCTGGAACTTCTGAAGCAGCAGCTGCTTTTTTAACAAGACCCTCTAGGAAACGTGCACACATAGAAGTGGGAGAAGCCAAATGTCATTCACCCCTTCCTGCATTTTCATACAGTGAGTCTGTTATGATTGTCATTTGCAGGGAAGACTCAGGCACAGAGAGGCTAAGTGACTCACCCAAGGTTACACAGCGGGTACACCAGGTTGAAGAGGGTCCTCTAAAATTCATATCCACCTGGAACCTCAAACTGAGGTCTCTCTCACTTTGCAAGTCTTTATAAATGCAAGTAAGTTAAGGGGAGGTCACACCAGATTAGGGTGGGCCCTAAATCCAGTATGACTGGTGTCATTGTAAGAAGAGGAGAGACAGATGGGCATGTGAAGGTGGAGGCAGAGACTGAATGATGCAGTTACAGGCCCAGCAATGCCAACGACTGCCAACCACCACCAGAAGAGGCAAGGAAGGGCTCTACCCCAAGTCTTACAGGAAGTATGGCCCTGCCAACTCTTGATTTTGAACTACTAGCCTCCAGAACTGTGACAGAATGAAGTGTTTTAAGCCACCCAGTTTGTGGTTCCCTGTTCCAGCAGCCCTAGGAAACTCACACAGCCGTAACTGCCTTGAGAGCAAGTTCTCCACCAGCCCACCAGCCTCAGTAGGAGACGGGCCTGAGGGACGTGGCGAACTGCAGGCCCCTGTGGCCCTCAGGACACATCAAGAGCCTCTCTAGGTGCCAAAGGCTCTCACCTTCATGCGGAACACCTTCTTCCCACTCCGAATTGCGTTGTCCTCAAAGGAAAACTCGTTCTCACGGATCACAGAGCGGCTCTCCTTGTCCCCCGTATAGGTGACCACATAGAAGTCGGGAGCCCACATCTCGAACTCACGCTCCCAGTTAATGATGGTGGACAGGGGTGCGCTGACCAGGTAGGGCCCTTTGGAGTGTCCCTGGTGAGACAGGCTGACGGGTGAGGCTGCCATCCACACCAGGGCCTGCCGCCCTCCCCGGATGCTCACCCGCCCCAGGCACACCTCCTTGTACAGGGAGTAGAGGAAGACAATGGTCTGCACAGTCTTGCCCAGTCCCATCTCATCGGCCAGGATGGTATCGGTGCCCTGGGCCCACGAGAAGCGCAGCCAGTTGAGACCCTCCAGCTGGTAGGGGTGCAGCGTGCCACCCGTAGAGTCAATGTACCAGGGCTGCTTGTCAAACTTGACTGTGGGCTGCAGGAAGGTAGAGATTCAGACACATCCCCAATTGTGGGCACACACCCCAAATCCTGGGCCCACTAGAATTTGCCCTCCAGGCCTCTACATTTGCAATTCCCTCTGCCAGGAATGCTCTTCCCACTTCCCTCATCTCTGCTAGCTCAATCAACCTCCAGGTCTCAGCTGGAATGCCTCCTCCTCCAGGAAGCCCTCCCTGACACCCAGCTGCTTCTACCACATTGTCCCATGGGATTCCTGTTCTCTTCCATCAGGGAAGTTTCCTGGCTGTTAAACTGACTTTGAGCCCAGCTATAGTCACCACATGGGTCTCGTTCACCACTGCATCCTCTGAGGTCTACACAGTGCCTGGGACCCGTAGGCACTTCCTCAATGTTTCTGATAAATGACTGCATGCATGTCTGAGTCGCACTCAATGTCTGCCATAATCAGCTTTCTCCACTGAATCCAAGAAAGCCCCTTCCTTGCTTCTTCTTTAGAGAGGAGCTCAAAGCCACCTCCTCCTTGAAGTCCTCTCAGCTTCCCAGACCCACTCACCTTTCTCTGACACCCAACAGTCCCCAGGCTGAATCCCCCACTCTGTGTAGTGGGTGAAATCAGCCTCTCAGCCATGTGTTTTTTTTATTTAAATGCTTGGAATGAGTTCATCTAAATAATGTTGATTCATGTGCTAAGTACAGGCTGTTTGCTTCCATTTGTGCAACAGGAGTCCCTGGGTGGTGCAAATGCTTAAGACTACACAGACACACATAGGAAAGGCCTGGAAATCTACTGAAAAATCAGCCACTGAAAATCCTATGGAGCACAGTTCTAATCTGACACTCATAAGTTGGGGTCAACTCAACGGCAACTAATTTTTTGTGCAGTGTTAACTTAACCACCATGTAGCAGTGGCCCCTGTGGAGCCTTGGCTGCTAACCAGAAAATCAATGAATCAAACCCACCAGCTACTCTATAGGAGAAAGATGAAGCAGTTTGCTTCCGTAAAGATTTACAGCTTTGGAAACTCTATGGGATAGGTCTACTCTGTCCTATAGGGTCACTATGAGTCAGAATCAACTCAACAGCAACAGATTTGATTTTTGGGGGGTAACCCAAATTTCAAATTGCACATGAAGCAAAGGCCTCTGTCCTAGGGGTGGCCTCTCAGGCGGAGGTTGTGAGATCCAGACCCCAGGGTGTGAGCTGTGCTAGGGGAAGAAGGGGGTCTCTGTCAACTTTGGCTTTATCAGGCCTGGGGCCAGGCAGCGTGAGTGGGCTGAAGACAAAGACAAAGGCCCTTGCACTAAACTATCCTGCTTGGGGATGGCTCTAGGTGCATGCACCGTGGGGGCCCAAGACAGGTTCCGGCAGTGAACGTGCACTCCTCTGTGGCCAACTGGCATCCTGGAACACTCTTCTCCCTCCTCTCGTCCTACTAGCTCAATCATCCTCTAGGTCTTGGCAGAATGCCTCCTCCTCCAGGAAGCCCTCTTTGACTCCCATTCTGCTCCTACCACATCCTCTCAGGGCATTCTATTCTCTTCCACCAGGAAAATTTTCTCGTTGTTGAACTGTCTGACTTTGAACCCAGTTACAGTCATCTCAGCTTGTGACCACATGTCCACAACCCTCACCACCACCCCTGGCCCAGCTCACATCCACAATGGGGGTCTCTGGTGGCTTCTCCTGTTTATCATCCTTTAGCTTCTTGCCCTTCTTGATCAGCCTCTTGGGCAGCCTGGCATCTTCTCCTAGCATCAGCTCCCTGGGAAAGAGTATGGACACAGATGAGAACGCTCAGGCAGGCACCCGGGAGGGCCCTATGCCCCCCGTCTCGGGCCTCACACCTCCCAGCCTTGGTCCCCATGCCTACCTGTGGCCCCAGTAAGCTTGCTTCAGGTTGTCATAGTAGGGGATGTCGATGTCATCAATCTCCCAGGTACACTGGTCATAGGGCAGGTCTTTCCACTTGATCAGGTAGTGGATGTCTCCCTTTTTGTCAAAGCTGCAACACCACAGACAGATGGGGGTAGAGGTGGGACACTGAGGCAAAGGCCACAGTGGGAGTCCCAACACCCCTCACCATGGCAGATGCTTCGCAGGATGCAAAAGCTCTCATACCCATGTTCCCCTGTGACCCAGTATAGTGACTGCATTTTAGGAAGCAGCACACAGAGGCCCAGAGAGGTAAGGTGGCTTGCCCAAGGTCACACAGCTGATGAGATGCTGGGATGAGGCTACGTGCTCAGGGATAAAGCGGAGAGGGACATCTGAGAGGCACAAAGCCCAGGGCCCTTTCTACTCTCTGCTGCAACAAGAAATCCCTCAGTTCCTGAGGCCTGGACACTAGAATCCTGAATTTCTAAACTGGAAAGTTCTCAACCTGACCTATGGGCTTTTGTTCTCTAACTGGAAAAATCCAAAGGACTAGAGCAGTTCCCATCCTGACTGTGGGACCCTTTCCACCACCACATACATGAGAATGCAATTCCTATGGGGGATGGGAGGGCTCTTCCGAGGACCTGCAGGACATGCAGGGTGCAGGGGCCCCAGGAGCACACAGTAGGTGCTCAATAGAAGCATCTTCCATTTTGGTTTAATTCTGGCTGTTTGGAGGGTCTGGTAATGTAGTGATTAAACGTTCTATGGAAGGAAAGACCTGGTGATCTACTCTTGTAAAGATTGTTGTTGTCGTTAAGTGCCGTCGAGTTGGCTCTGATTCATAGCAACCCTGTGTACAACAGAACCAAACACTGCCCAGTCCTGTGCCAGCCTCACGATCCTTGCTACACCTGAGCCCATGGTAAAGATTACAGCTTAGGAAACCCTACGGGGCAGTTCTACTGTGTCACTTGGAGTTGCTATACGTCAGAATCAGCTTGATGGCAACATGTGTTTTTGGTCTTAGGAGGGTCCTCAGGGCCCCTCATCCTAAACTGACTGAGAAGCCAGGCTGTCACAGGGTCCAGGGGAGAGCTGTGGGGGTGGGAGGGAACCATGGTGAGGCCCAGAAAGTGCCCTGAATGGCAGGGACAAGTCTGGAGACATAAGGAGAAAGACTAATCAAGAGTCCCCACAGCAATGGACGGTTTTTCAATAATTGGTTGGCACCCAGACTTTGGGTAATACATTCAGGGAGATCCTCCTGCCCTGCTTTGGAGGCAGGGAGAAAAGCTGCCATCTGTGCCTTTAATGTGCAATTTAATAAAGGTGAAAGTATGAGCCACTTCAATCCAGAATTGAGGTCCCCCTTCTTGGAACAGGTTTTTTAAGGGTCATTCTCAGGGAAGGCCAGGGCTGGGGAGAGGGACTGGTTCACAGTCAAAGGGGGATGGCTCTGTCAAATTCTACAGCCCCCTCCTCCTCACTGAAGTCGGCACTGACACTTTTTTACAACATTCAAAACAGCCTTACGAAGGTCTCTCATCATCCCCGTTTTACAGAAGCAAAACAAGAGTCAGAAACCAGCTGCCAGGATTTGAGCCTATGTCCACTCCAGGGAGAAGGCTGTGGCACCGAGGAGGAGAACCAAAGTCATATGGGGGTGCCGGGGAGACGGCAGCCCGAGGTGAGGTGGCCAGTCAAATCGCCAACCCTAGACACGCTTCTGTCTTTCCCTCCTGCCTCAATGCACCCACACATGGCTCTGTATCAGCAGCCCCCAAGGGAGGGCATGAGGGCCCAACCATGAGCTGCTGTTCCCTGACCTGCAATGCCCGCCTCCATTGAGCACCCAGCACACACCTGTGGTTCAGGACGCGATGGATCATCATCCACTCAGGCTTGATGCCGTAGCGGTAGAAACGCTCCTCCATCTTGGCATAGAGGGGGTCCTTGTTCTTCCTCTTCTCGCTCTTGCCATCCTCATCACCGGAGCCATAGTCAAAGGGCGGCGGCTCATCCATGTCATTCTTTCTTTGGTAGTTGCGATACATCACCGTATGGTATAACTCCAGCTATTCACAGAAGGAGCTGAGGTCATGGGGAAGCAGGTAGGCCATGCCTCCCACACCTCCAACCCTGGTCCCAGGTCCCAGGCAGGAATGCATTCCCTCTCAACCTCCCTCCCCACCTGCCCCCAAAATGCCCCCACTTGTGAGGCCAGACAGCACATGTCAGCCCTTTCCTGCCAACCCTAAAGGGTCCACACCAAGCTCTGTGCCTCAGCACAGCCACCTCAGGTGCCTCACCTGCAGCTCCTTCACCCAGGAGCAATGCCAGTAGGAGAGCCCAGCCCACTTGACAAAGAACTCTCTCTCCGGGATGCCCTCCAGGGGCTTGGGTGGGGGGACACCAGGCTCCACATCGGGCCCCGGCAGCCCCACCATGAAGGGGGCTGGGGGCTCTGTCCACCTCCAGTGTAGGATCCGCTGCACTTTGCCCTTTAGAGGCGGACACTGCAGAGAGAGGAGGGTCCCCAAGTTCAGGGCTTGGCTACAGGGCCCCACCCCAAGGCTCCTGGCTATCACCAGCCTCCTCCAACAGGCTGCATGGTTCCTCAAGTCAGAAATAACTCTAATGACTCTAGTGACAAGTGACTCTAGTGACACCTGGCCCATCCTCGGGAGCCCAGCAAAGCTGTGCACATAGCAGGTGGGCACTGAGGGTCTGTAAGTCCTTGTGGCCTTCCATCAGCCGACACCTGGTGAGCCTGAAGGGGTATGGGCAGAAGCTGCCACCTGACAGAGGAGGAAACCAAGCCCTACTCAGCGAAGGGGCTACAGAGTAGGGAGCAGAACCCAAGAGTCCTGACTCCACCCTTCTGGCACAGGTCTTCCCTTGCCCCATAAGGAAACATCACATCTTCTCCTGACCCACATGCACCCACAGGGCATGAGCCCCATGCCTGGTGCACATGGAGACTCCAGCCTGCTGCCACCTCTCCCATGGGCAGGGCCAGACATATGGGCTGGGACAGGGAGGCCAGGTCAACGCCAGCCCAGAATCCCATTTCCAGGACCCTGATTAGATGATGTCATTCCAGTGAGCTGCTTGCTAGCAAGGGTAAGAAATGCCCACAGCTGCAGGCACCACCCCTGTGCCATTGAGCTCACTGCCTCATCTCTGAGATGGGGACTTTCCTCCTGGGCAGCTCTGGCCTTTAAAGAGGCAGTTCTGGTCTTGACTGGATGAGGATAGAGAATTACACATTTAGGGGGATAGCACAGTTCAGCGAGGGGAGCCACTCTACCACTTAAAGTCCTTATAACCTCAGCCTTCCTGTTATTGTTGTTAGGTGCCATCGAGTTGCTTCTGACTCATAGCAACCCCATGCAGAACGAAACACCGCCCAATCCTGCACCAGCTCCATGATCTTTGCTATACTTGAGCCCATTGTCTCAGCCACTGTGTCAATCCATCTCGTTGAAGGCCTTCCCCTCTTTCGTCGACCCTCCACCTTACCAAGCATGACATCCTTCTCTAGGGAATGGTCCCCTCTGATAACATGACCAAAGAAGGTGAGACAAAGTCTGGCCATCCTCACTTCCAAGGAGCATCTTGGCTGCACTTCTTCCAGGACATATCTGTAAGTTCTTTTGACAGTCCATGGTACCTTCAGCATTCTTCACCAGCACCACAACTCAAAAGCATCAACTCTTCTTCAGTCTTCCTTATTCACTGTCCAGCTCTCACATGCATACAAGGCAATTAGAAATATCGTGGCTTGTGTCAGGTGCACCTTAGTCCTCAAGGAGACATCCTTGCTCCTCAGCACTTGAAAGAGTTCCTTCACAGCTGGCCTACCCAGTGCTACATATCGTCAAATATCTTGACTGCTGCTTCCATTGGCCTGGATTGTAGAACCTTCCTACACATCCAGAAATGGGTCCATACCTTCCTTTACCTCCTAGGACTGTATGGGCATCAAATCCCACACATGAAACCATTCTGGAGACTTCAGAGTACGCCACAAAGCCCACACCCAACCTTTCTCTGCCTTCAGCTACAGCAAAGGCTGGAACACAGAAAGGGAAGAGAAGATGGGGCAGAGAGCATCCTCCTGGAAGTCCTCCTCCACTGCCTCTAGGGGGCGTGCGTGCAGGAGGCCCCCTCACTTCCCAGGCAGTGGGCTCCCACCCACCCCACCTCTACTCCACCCTACCAACAGGACCTGACTTCCCACTCCCAAACCCAGGGCTCCTGTCATTTCCAGGGAAGTCACAGGGTCGCCCGTACACAGACACAGACATGCATATCCACACACACTCATGCTCGGACACACACAGGGTAGCCAAGGATCAGCCGCAGCACAGCCCAGGAGCTAGGAACGCAGGGACCCAGCACTAGGAGTGGGCCTAGGGAACAAGCCAGAGCACAGGGCTTTTAAACGCCCAACACTGGCTGGGGGACAAGCGGGGCTCTCTTCTCCCTGAAGAAATAGAGGGTAGGCCCAAGGATCTCCTGCCCTCTCCCAATCCTAAATCCTGGCATCCTGGTAGGTACAGCAGCCAGGTGGGGGCTGGCTCTACAGGCCTGGGTCTGAGGGGACCATTCAGCAATTGTGTGTGGCCTTAGGCAAGACATAACCTCCCAGAGCCTCATTTTTCCCATCTAAAAATGGGAATAATATGGCCTGGTTCTGTTGTGTGCCCACAAGTCCACATTCCAACTCATAACTACTGTACAGGACAGAGTAGAACTGCCCCACACAGTGTCCTAAGCTGTAATCTTTATGGAAGAAGCTCTAGTGGTACAGTGGTTAAGGCACCGGGCTGCTAACCAAAAAGTCAGCAGTGGGAGACACTTCCATAAAGATTTACAGCTTTGGAAACCCTATAGGGCAGTTCCACTCCATCCTATAAGGTCGCTATAAGTCGACTCAATGGCAGTGGACTTGAGGGGGGGTTCAAATCTTTATGGGTGCAAACCACCAGGTCTTTTCTCCTGCTGAGCCACTGGTGGATTGGAACCGCTGACATTTTGGTTAGCCCCTGAGTGCTTACTTAACCACTGCGCCATCAGGGCACCTCCTCGTGTACTGTCAATAAGCCCAAAAGGAATGCAACGCACGTGAAGCTCTTAGAGCAGAAAAGCGCTCAGTGAAAGCGGCTATGCTGGATGCTGTTACGATTAACATCATCACCTATCTCTCATAATGGCTAGTTTCAGGGAGATAAACGGGTGTCCACGTTTTATGGGGATTTGGAAACAGCTGGATCAGGAGCTAGATCCTCAGGCCTGGGCGAGGCGAGGGCGATACTCGGATCGGGACGTGGCATAAGAGCGGCTTGTACTGGGCAAGACCTCTGGACCAGGGCTGAGGGCCGGCAGAAGCAGGACCTAGGTGGGCGGGGCCTGGCCAGTAGCAGGGAGAGGCGGGGCCTTGGGGAGCTGGGCTCGGTTGGTGGGGTACAGGGTTTTGTGGGCGGGGCCCTGCGGGGGCGGGGCGATCGGCGCTGAGCGGGCGGAACACTCACAGTACAGCGCGGGCAGAGCCATTCACCGTTTGGGATCTCGGGCAGCGGCGGATTGAGGCAGTGCAGGTGGTAGGAGGAGGGGCAAGCGTCGCAGCAGAGGAGCTCGCCTCCGTCCTTGCACACTCGGCAGAACTCCATGTGGTCGTCCTCCTCCTCCTCGCAGCCACCCTCCTCCTCCTCGTCGTCGTCATCTTTCGGTTCCCACTGGATCCCCTCCTTCTCCTGGCGGGAGGAGCCCAGATGGAGGCACCTAGGCCGGCTCCCCTCGCCGCGAGCCCAGACCCAGATGTGACCCTGCCCCCAGCCAGGGACTTACACAGTGGGGGCAGCTCCACTTGCCCTCGGGGGCCTTCTCGAGCTCCGGGTCGAGGCAGACAAGGTGGTAGGCCCGCGGGCAGGTGTCACACAGGATGATCTCCCCACCCTGCTGGCACACCTCGCAGTAGTCCTGGTGGTCGGTCTCATAGCCGTCACCATCGTCAACTAGATCGGGCGGGGGGGGGGGCAGTGCAGTCATGGAGGGCCTTTTCACGATCCCAATACCCAACCATCTCCATCCACTATCCTAGCTGGGCCAGCACACAGTACATGCTTAACAGATATTGAAGGAAGTACTGAAGGAATGAAAGGATGGTGGGATAGACAGAGTAAACGAATGATGGAGAAATGTCTGAAGGACTAAAAGGGTGAGGAGGACGGAAAGATGGAGAAGGGAATGGATGGATAAAAGGAGGAATGCAGGCAGATGGATAAGGGAATAGAGTGAGAGGATGGCTAAGTGATGGGTAGGTGGGAGGACTGGTGGATGAGGTTAAGCCGCACTGCCTTCTCTGGTCTGCCCTCTGCTAGTGCAAATGCCCTGAGGTGGGTACACCATCGCCACCAAAAATCAAACCCACTGCTGTCAAGCTGATGCTAATTCCATAGCAACCCTATAGGACAGAGTAGAACCACCCCATAGAGTTTCCAAGGCTGTATAAATCTTCACAGAAGCAGACTGCCATATCTTTCTTCCATGGAACAGCTGGTGGATTTGAACTGCCAACCTTTTGGTTAGCAACCAAGAGCTTAACCACTGTGCCACCAAGGCTGGGCACACCATAGGTGCCTAATTTAATCTCACTGTGACTAATTGACCCTTTCCTGACCATAAAGACCAGGGTAGTCAAGGAAGCACAGGGTAACTGCCTGGCCAAGAAAGGAGAGGCGGGGGCTTGAGGGCACCCCCGAACAGGAATTCCTACTCCTCTTCTTCTTGCGCCTCCTCTTGCTCTTCTTTCCCAGGGCTGTGGAGCACTCGGAGCGCACGGAGGAGCTGTGAATGCTTGCGCTGTCAAAGTCTGACTCCTCTCGCTCATCTTCCTCGCTCTGCAGGGGCAGAGGGGGCCTGTGAGCCCAGGGCCTGCCCCTGGAGGCTCCTCCCAATTGCTCTGCTGGCCTGGGCAGAGACTGGGGTGGGGCAGAACACAGCAGAGCAGGGGGCTGGAGGCTTCGTGCCCCATATGGCTCATCTCACCTTCTCACCCAGCTAGGGACCTCATGCTACGACCCAGCCCACCCTCCCCTCTACCCTCCAACCCTCAGAAACTTCCCAGATGTCCTACCTCCATACGTCTCCCCAGGCCCTGCACTCTACCCTGCCAAACTCCTACACATCCTTCAAGGGGCAACCCTAGAACACCTCCTCTAAGGTGCCTTCCCAGGCCTCTCCTTAAGTGGACCTGTTGCACAGCCTCTGGGCCAGGTTTGGCCTGGCCTGTCTGCTACATTGTTAGCCTGGCTCCCTGGGAAACTTTGAACATCTCCTAAGCGGGGCCTCCATGGCTGAACAAAGTACCTGGCACATAGTAGATGCTCAACATATATTTGATGAGCTGAGCTAGACCAGCTTTGGGGCCAGGCCACACCTTTGGCTCTATCCTCCCTCCAGAGCAGCTGAACTTAAGCTATGTCATTTGCCTCTACCAAGGGGCAGAAAATAACTAAATAACTTCCATTTTTGTTCTTCTGCAGGTCTGGGGCCTGAGTGAGGGAAACAGTGCCCTGGGACCAGGCAGTGAAGGGGCCTCATACAGAGAGAAGAGAGCACAAAGGCTGAATATCTCACCCTGACCCTGGAGCCTAAAGGAAGGGGGAATGGTCAATGCTTTCTCCAGCCTAATGCTGACAACATGCCACCTCCCCAGAGTTCACCCCTCCCAGCCAACCTGCGCCAGCCAGGCCCCTCAGACTCTAAAGGGCCAGCTAGATCTCCGCCTGCTGCCCTGATGGAGTCGAAGCTCAGGTGAGCAGGAGCTGGGCAGCTTAGCTCCTAGCTGGAGACTGGGAACAGAGAAGGATCTGGTTCAAACTTCTCACCAGACAAGTGGGGGAACTGAGGCCCAGGCAGGCCTGCATGTATAATGGGGAAAGGGGTGGTGGTGCAGGACCTGCCCCTAGTCCTGGTTCAGAAGAATGAACTGAAGACCTTGCTTTCCACAGGCATCCCAACCCTCACATAGGCACACACAAACCACAGCACCCTGACTCACATGCTCCTGTTCACAAGCACACACGAGCACAACATACATCTCAAGGCCTCTCACATACACAGCCACTGACACTCCCAAGTACATGTGTTCTTGTCTCACACACACATTTGCACAGATCCTCACCTCACACACATTCACTCACACACACAGACTCCAATACAAGCTCTTATATGTACAGTCATATACATTCTGATGCCTGCTCTCACATACATTCATGCATACATACATTCTGACACTTGCTCTCATACACTCATACACACATTCTGACCTGCTCTCACACATGTTCATTCATACATACATTCTGATACCTGCTCTCACACATTCTGACCTGCTCTCACACATGTTCATTCATACATACATTCTGATACCTGCTCTCACACACTCACACACACACACATTCTGATACCTGCTCTCACACACGTTCATTCATACATACATTCTGATACCTGCTCTCACACATTTATAAACACACACATTCTGACACCTGCTCTCTTACACCCACACACCCACACACACATTCTGATACCTGCTCTCACACACATTCATTCATACATTCTGACACCTGCTCTCACACAAACATACATTCTGACACCTGTTCTCATACACTCACACACACACACATTCTGATACCTGCTCTCATACACATTCATTCATACATACATTCTGATACCTGTTCTCACACACTCACACTCACATATATATTCTGACACCTGCTCTCACACACTCACACATACATTCTGACACCTACTCTCACACACACTGACACATTCTGACACCTGCTCTCTACATACTCACACTCACACACACATTCTGACACCTGCTCTCTCCACACTCACACACACATTCTGACACCTGCTATCACACACTCACACTCACACACACTCACTGAGGAGCCTTTCTTCCTCTTGTTGCTGATCCCTCCAAAGCGGAACTTGAGCCCGGCCACTTTTTTCCCCTTGCCCTTTTTCTTCCCATCTTTGGAGACTTTGACCTTCCTCCTCACTCCAGGGCCTGGAAAACAAGTGACAATAACCAACAGGTGCCACTGACCACTCATTCACCATCAGAACTTCTTTAAGGCCTCATGGTAACCCATCTTTTTCAGGTGAGCAAACAGGCCCAGAGAAGTGAAGCTCAAGGTGACACAGCAAGTAAGGGGGAAAAGCCAGAGAATAATCCTGACTCATCTGTCTGCTCTGACCACTAAGCCTCACCTCTTCGGGGATCTCAGAGATGTGGGCCACCTCGAGAATAGCCCCACCATCGGCCATCTTTCCCCCACCCCAGGAAGGGGCTGCCCCATAGAGTGACCAGCACCAAGGCCAGCAGGGCCACCAAGAAAACACCACCTATCTGTGGTCCCTGCCTGGGCCCCTAATAGGACATCCTGGGGCAGAAACCCTCTCCCCAGGCTGCTGGCCTCCAGGTTCTGTCCCCAAACCAGGCAATGCTGGCACCACCAGCAAAGCTACGCGCCTCCACCAGTCACCCCAGGAAACTCTAGCTCCCAGCTGGCCTGCAGGGTTGAGACTGTTTATATGGAGCCTGCCACAGGGCAATTAGTCACCTGAGGAGTAGTGACCCCCCAGCAGCCTCCCTTGCCAGGCCAGGCAGGAGGGCTGGAGGTTAGGAGTCACTCTGCCCGGGTGGCCTCACCGAGACCTGCTTCAGGGCACCCCATGCAGGGAACAAATGCTGGGAGCCCAGTGTACCCTCTGTGGCGCCACGGAAAATCCATTCCAATTTTTCAGTCTCTGAATAGGCAGCTCACAGAATCAATAGCTCAACCGCTGTCGCTCGAAAGGAAGTAAGAACACAGAGCAGGCTGGGCTGGGCAAGTGACAGGCTGGTTGCCCCTCCTGAGGCTCTGGTAACCAGAACAGAGCAGAGGCAGAGAGCGGTGGGGAACGGGCTCTGAGCCCCACATCCACCCTGCCACTGGCCCCTTTCAGAGGCCTGCAAATAGGCGCTAAACCCCTCCCTCCTGCAGACATAGCACTCATGTTGGACCAGAAACTATAGCTCCTAGGGGCTCAACCAAGCAGTCCTCAGAGCTTACAAGACTACAAGGAAATACAGACCAGGGTGCCTAGGAAGTATGAGCTGCTGGGATCGCACCATTGAGAACTTTGTGGGGAATCAACATTGCTCAAACCCAAGAGGCCAGGAACCTTCCAACAGGGGAGCTCCCGCCCTCAGGGACTTTGGGTCCCTAAAGGCCTCAGCTGCCCCTATTCACTCCAGGCAGGCCAGAGCCCGTAGCACTGATCAGATTTGCATTGTGGGCCTCCTCTGGAAGCCAGCCCTGGCCACACCCACTCTGTTCTGAGCTCCTGCACCCTAAAGCGGAGTGTCTGCTACCCTGAGAGCCTGAAGCAGGGCCCTGCACATAGTGGATGCACAGACAAGATGGGTCCATGGTTCCTGTGGGACTTCTTTTCCTTGGGAATGGTGCAGCCTCCAACCCAGGAGCCCTCCAACTCCCAGAAGAGCAGGGCTGGAGCTGCTCCATGCTGGGCCCTCCCTTTCCCGCCCTCCATGCTCTCCTCCACCAGCCCAGAAAGGTGGGCAGGGCGGAAGCTCCGAGCCTGCAGCACTGCGGAGAAAGAGCATATGGAGGCCACACGGAGCATCAGGTCTTTCTGGGGACCCCCTAGCTGCCCCTCACGGCCCCCTGGCTCCCCTACAGTGCCCAGGGAGAAGAAGGGGTCTTCTGCCCAGGAGGATTGGCAACCACCCACCCCAGCCTCACCCTTGCCCTCCTTGGTCTTGGCCTTGCGAATGGGCACTGGCTGGGGTGCCTGCTGCGGACTGATGGCCAGAGGGGGCGCAACGGTGACCGTCTCCACTGCCGCAGCCACCGCAGCTGCTGCTGCCGCCGCCGAACTGCCCTTGAAGGGGTTGTTGGCACTGAACTCCCGCCACTTGGCACCCAGGACAGTCATCATTTTGGACATGGGGATCTTCGGGTTCTTCTTGGCAATGAGTGGCCTGGGTGGGGGAAGGGCAGGAGGTAAAGGTAGCACATAGTGGAGGAACAAGAGCCGCCCTGTCCCCCGCAGTGCCACCCCTTCTTCTCCCACACAGAGATGTATGGCACCAGCCCCGAGGTCCAGATCAGAAACACCAGGCAGAGAGGGGGCGCCTCAGGGGAGGGAAAAGGGCTTGAGACAAGAGCAGGCCCCAGACCCTCCTGGTTCCTGTTCCCGGGATGGGTGCTCTTCTAATTGGGTTCCCAGAACCCTGCAAGACCTGCAAGGCCAGCGTGACGGCCTGCAGTGGACACTGGGCCCCCTCCCCGTGCAGGCTTGATGCCACCCTCAAGTCTAGTCCTCAAGGGCAGCCCTCATGGATGTCACGCCCAGCAGCCTGGCCCGGCCTTGCCCACCTGAGGAACTGGCTGAAGGCCTTGTAATTGGTTAGCGTGTGGTAGTCCTCCTCAGAGAACAGGTAGTCCACGTCATCCAGGCCCCACTCGGCCATGAGCTGCCCCGAGGACTTGGGCTCCTGTGGAGATGGTGGGATCAGAAGAATGGGCCCTCTACATTGCACCCCGCAGGGCCCAGCCCAGGAGACCTCAGAACAGAGAGAAAGTAGTGTCTGTAGATTAACAAGAGCAGTTCTCACTCACCCACCTACAGAAAATATCCCAAAGCATACTCGCTCCTAGGGGAACTGTGAGGGGGGGCAGGGAGGAGCGGTGAGATGTAAGGCCAATCCCTAATGTTTAATGTGGGGACTGGGGGAGGTAGTGTGCACCAGGAACATCCATAAAGGGAGACCCACCAACTGCAGGGAGCCGGCCCAGGACACCTAGCCCAGGACTCTCTTAAGAGGCAGCCACCCAACTGGCCTCAAGACCCCTGGTGGGAAGGGGAGGACTAGCTCTCTGGGAGGAATATGTTCCCAGAATTTGGGCAGCAGGACAGAACAGTGGCCTGAAAAATGAGTTTTAGGAGAGTGTCCTCGGGAAGGGAGTAAGGTTGGGGGGTGTCTAAGGCATGTTGAGGCATCCCTGGGTGGTGCAAATGGTTAACACGCTTGGCTGCTGACCAAAAGGTTGGTGATTAGAATATACCCAGAGGTGCCTCAGAAGAAGAGCCTGGCAATCTAATTCCATAAAGTAGCCACTAAAAATGCTATGGAGAACAGTTCTACTCTGACACACACAGGGTTACCATGAGTCGGTTGGTTGGCTGGAAGCCATGTTGGGGAGAAATGAGGCCTCCCAGATGCCCCCAGGAGCAGCCGTCATGGGCCCCATGAAAGGATGGGCTGCTGCCAGGTCCCAGGCACAGGAAGGTGCATCCTGGCCAAGGCAGAGTCATGGGAGCCCAGTCACTGGCAGAGCCATGAGAAGGTTCCTAGGTTCCTGCTTTCCTTTCCAGTTGGGGTCACTGAGGCCCAGGGAGTCATGTGACTTCCTAAGGGCACACAGGGAGCTCGACAAAAAGCCTGCCACCCTCAGATCACAGAGCAGACAGAGCTGGCTGGGACCAGAGGCAATGGGGGCACAAGAAGAGGGGGTGGGAATGGGAGTTGGGCTCTGAGCCAGATGGCCACTTGGCTCTGCCATAGCCTGACAGGGAGATGGACAAGTTACCTCTCTGCACCTCAGTTTCATTTTCTATAAAATGCGGATAGTACCTGCCTCACAGGAGGAAGTGAATTAGCACAGGTACTTGGAACAGTGTCGTGTCAAGAGGTACAACCAAGTGTTCTTACCCAACCCATCCTGACTTCCTCCGTCCCAGAACCTCAATTTCCCTTCTTCCATGCAGCCCTGATCTAATCAGCCAATAAGCACAGTCCACTCACTAAGTCCTAGTCATTGGTCCAGTTGGTCTCCTGCTTGGAAACTAGAACACGGATCTGCTCCATCTCCTGCTGAATGGGACAGTGCATAGCTAAGATGCCCTGAGCTTCTGCAGCCATTCTCAGCCACACCCAGCCTGAGCACAGAGCTGACCCCACAGAGGTACAAAGAAACAGGGGTCTTGATGACACCATGGGTCCTACACCCATAGGGCCCTTTGCCTCTCAACTCTCTGGGGTCCTGAAGCAATAAACCACTTCTCTGCCTAAGCCCCATGAAGCACAGCTTTCTGTTCCTTGCACTGGAAGGCCTTCCTTGGCCCAAGGGGCCCCAGGGCTGACAATGAGGGTGGCAGAGAACCAGACCTGCCTAACCAGCAGGAGGGCTCCTGGAACCAGTTCTCTTGTTCTCTGACAATTCAGAGGTGTCCCTGTGGCACACGGCCCTTCTTGAAGGCCAGGCTTGGGGTTGGCACACTGCTGAGGTGGCCAGCCCCTACAGCCCAGCCCCACAGCTCCTACTCCCGAGGGCCGAGCATTACATGAGCGAGTGGGTGTACTGTTGCAGGACACCCCTAAATCACTTCTGCAAATTCATCTCTCAAAGCTGTCAGTCCTTGGCTGTCATCAGTCACAGATTACTCACAACACACCTACCGACTAATGAAATCACTGGTGTCAAGACAGCATGAGTCAGAGCTCCTGCCGTGCTTCCTAGCTCGTCATTCATGACTTCTGCCTCACCTGAGGAAGGCTGTACTAACATTTACTGAGCATTTACCCTTAAATCCACCGCCAGCCCAAATGGCACCTCATACCATCATGAACACGCAAAGGGAGTCAGTGTCCTAGGTGGCTTGCTGTCATCCACCCATCTCAGCCCTTACCCCCAGCCTCCCCACCTCCCCGAGGGTCCCACAGTGACCCCTCTGAGGCCTGAGGGGCTACAACCAAAGGCCAATCAGAGATCATCGAGTTGACTCTGCCTCAAGGCAACCCCATGTGTGTCAGAGCAGGACTGTGCTCCATGGGCTTTTATGGCTGTTTTCAGAAACAGATCTCCAAGCTCTTCTTCTGAGATGCTTCTGAGGGGACTGGAGCCTCCAGTCTTTCAGTTAGCAGCTGAATGCTTGAACTATTTGCACCACCCAGAGACTTCCGCAGGATGAACCTGAAGCCTGCACGCAGTTCACACAGACTCTTGTATCTATGGGGAGGATGCTTCCCCCAGGAAAGCAGCAGACCCATCTCTGTACCTTCTCTGAAATGCGGTTGGTGAGATACCTTTTAGGAAGGCCCACTTGGGCAACAGACCATGTGCTGAGCAACAAAGTTCCCTTCCTACCATCCATCTAGCTGCTTCTGTGCCAAAACCTCTATTTATTGTCTTATTTTCCCAAATTGCTCCAAGCAAGAGGTTCCTGACATGAAACTTGAGCTCAGAATATCCATCACTCTCCCCAGAAATAACTGAACACTCGTGCAGGCACACCACTGCCAAGAGCAGCCAATACATCAACAGGATACTCCATAGAGTTCCTCTACAAACTCCCAAATGCCATCCATCATGACTGCAGATGTGTCTCTGAGATTTCCAACACAATGTTTCTTATAAACTTAGAAAACTGGCCGACTGCAAGGAAGTCAGTCCGGGGCCCCCCAGCCCAAGGCCCTCATGAGAGGCAGCTGCCTGACTGGCCTGAGGACCCCTGGGTGAGAAGAGGAGGACTAGCACTCTGAGAGGAAAATATTCTAGGAATTTGGGTGGCAGGACAGGACAGTGGTCTGAAAGATGGGTTTTAGGAGGAGAGGTGTCCTTGGGGAAGCAGCAGGTTATGGAGTACCTAAGGCATTGGAAGTTCTTGGGTGGGACAAACAGTTAACACACTGAGCCAACCAAAAGGTTAGCAATTTGAGTCCACCCAGAGGTACCTGAGAAGAAAGGCCTGCCTATTCACTTCTGAAAATCAGACATTGAAAATTCTGTGGGGTGCAATTCCACTCTGACCCACATGGGGGTGCCATGAGTCAGAATTGACTTGACAGCAACAAATACTAGCACTGGGAAGGCATACTGGAAAGAAAGGAAACTTCCAGGATGCCCCATGCCCGTGCTCACAGACCCATCTGCCCCCAACAGCCACTAGCTAGGAAAGGATGCTCTGGCCTTTTTGACTCAGGGGTTCCTGCATTAGAAGGCAGAGAACTGAAGGCCCATAAGGCTGAGCCCCTCCAAGCAGGTGTGTCCTCTGCACGAGCTCGGGTCTCTCCCATCCCGGCCTCCTTACCTTTAAGCCTCCATCATCATTATCATCTTCGTCATCATCCTTCTTCTTTCGCTTGGCTTTTTTCTCCTTCTTGTCCTTGAGTTTCTTCTTCTTCTTTTTATTTGGAGAGTAGTCACTGCCCTCACTGTCCGACTTCTCTTCCAGATCCTCTTCATTTTCTGACAGCTCATCATTGCTCCCCTAGAAGACACAGGAGGACAGTGAGGCCAAGAGAGGCCCAAAGGCAACCCAGAGTCCTGGGCAACAGCGCTGTCCGAGTGCAGACTCCTGGGAAACCAATGGGCCACACCTGGACACGTGCTGGGTCACTCATTCCCATTCTACATCAGCATCCCAGTGCTCTCGGACTCAGCACCCGAGCCAAGCTGAGAACCAGGAGCCGGCATCAAGGGGCACCAAGCCCAGGGCTCATCTCCCAACAGCTGGGCAGCAGCAAATGGTAGAACATGCCTAAAACATGCCAGTGCAACAAGGCATCTTTGGAGACAAGACTTCTGCACCGAACAATGTAACCACAGCCTGCTTGGGTTTGTGCCTGGGATGATACCAAAACCACATCATTCACAATCAGGTTTTTATGGACTTTGGGATTTTAACAAGTATCATGTGATGATGGCACTGGACCCAGGAGGTCAGAGCAGAGGATATGATGTCAAGAGGCCAAAAAAAGACACAAGAAAAAGGCCAGAGCACAAGTAGGCCCACAGACAAGGTCTCCCTAGCTCCCAGCTCATGGATGGGACCTATGGAAATGAGTGGATCAAACAAAACCTGAAATTAGTATGATCCCCATTATATGAACTATCTAGAGCAGGCAAGTCATGTACAGTAGCCAAAGTTTTATCAGTGGTTACCAGGGGCAAGCGGGAGGGAAGGAGAAAGGAGCACACAGTGCGCAGGGGATACTGAGCTTCTGTTAATGGTGTTGGAAAAATTCAGGAACAGTTAACAGTGATGGTTGAACACAACTGATGGATGCAATTAATGTCTGAACTGTACATGTGAAGGCTGTAGAAATGGCGAATGGTACCTACATACTTACCCCAATTTAAAAAAAAAAAAAATAGCAAATAATTCCAGGCCACTTACAAGAAAGAGGTCCATGCAATATTTCTATACATTAGTGATGTAAAAACATTAGTATTGATTTAAAAAAAAAAAAAAAGCAGCACCTCTAATTATGGAACAGTCAACCATACAAGATCAAAAGGCAGCCTGTGCCCAGGATAAAGCTCAGAAAGCAGAAAAGGATAAGAAAGAAGGACGAGTGGAAATGCTAAACACACGGAGGAAGTGGGAAGAGCGCTGTTACATCGTGGGGATTGCAATCAATGTCACAAACCAAAACGTGCATGAACTGTTGAATGGAAAACCAATTTGCTCTGTCAACTTTCACTCAAATCACAATAAAAAGTTAAAAAAAAAAAAAAACTATAATTAATGTCGAGCTCATACCCAGTCCTATCTGCTTCCTTTTCCAGAAGCTGCTATGGCACAAGCCCATCTTCCCCCCCAGCCCCCACCCAGGCTGCTTCCTTTCAATACCGAGACAAGGTAATTTAGGCTGCTCTTAAGCTTGGCTTCCTTGATTTAGTTTCCTGTCTGTACAGGCAGAAAATGGCCCATTTATATGGAGATAAGGACGTTTACAGCCAGAGCATCCCCACCAGAAAGGGACTGCCCCTCGGAGAAAGCTGTTTGCTCATTGCCTGGAGAGATACTAGTCGGCTGGCAAGGCCCCTCCAGGCTCCTCCCAGCCCAGGTCAGGAGGGAGAGGCTGGGGAGTGAGGCAGTCACGGCTGCCACAATTACCAGCACTCGGCTTGTTACCTTCATGATTGCTATTAACTGTTTTGAAGGTGAGCAAAGAGAGCCGTGGGGAGAGAATTGCAGACATGAAACTGAGCTCGGAAACCAACGTGGGTGAGGGAAAGACAGGTGGGGGGAGGAGGAGGGAAGGAAGAAGAGAAGAGAAGGAAGAGGAGATGAGCCAGTGGGAGTGGGTACAGAATGGGGGGTAGCTCAGGCAGCAGCATCTGTCTGCAGAATCTCAGGAGCTCTCACCCAAGTCTGTGCCCTTACAGGCCACCTGCTAAGGAGGCAACCACCTGCCTTCCCCTGCTCCCCACCACCGGACAGAGGCAGCAAATGGGCCCATGGTATCACTAGTTGAGGGCAGACAACATCGCTGATGAAAGGCTGTCCCCAAGCTAACAGCTGGGACAGGCCCCTGCTCCATGCTCTTTGCATCCTCCAGCAATTCTGGAAACAGGTCACTCTCCTGCAGGCTCCCACAGGGAGTCCCTCCAGCCCCACTGACTGAACCTTTTATGCCCATTAAACCACCAAGTCAGAGAATCAGCACGCTGACATTTGGCAGCAGCAGGGCCCTTCCAGAATTGGGTGTTTCCCAGAATTCTGAATCCACACCAGGCCCCAGGGGGCCTCAGGTCTGGCCACACCCCTAGTCTCCTGCTCCCAGGCTGGTGATGATGCAAGGCCCTAAGGTCCCAGCTCCCAGGCTCCTTCTCGGTCCTTTGGGGAGACACAGGAAACAGGGACATCCATTTCCCCGGTCAGCTTCAAGAAACCACCTTTCCAGAGTCCTGAGGGACACACTTGTCCCCAGCCCTCCAGCAAAGGTAAGATCCCTGGAGAGAGGAGCCACTACCAGCTTCAGCATCACAGACTGAGGCTGGAGACCTACAGGGAGGAATACTGGGCTGCCCTCCATTGCCCCAGGGCAGACCCCACCAACCCTACCAGGGATGCCACTACAATGGGTCCTGGGCAGTGCAGGGCAAAAGACTGCCTCAGAGCTCTGTCCCTTGCTAGGCTGTGACTTGGGCAAGTCCCCACAACAACCTGAAACTCACTTCCTCACCTGTGAAATGAGTATGCCACAGAGGGTGGTGAAGAGGATCACGGAAGATCATGTAATAAAAAGTCCTAAAAAATTTTAAATGGAAGCAACTCAGATATAGAGAAGTAGTGCTCAGAAATGGAGGTGGGGGTGGCATGGGAAGTACACTCATCCACAGGACCCAGGGATTCACAGCGCATTGGGCCAGGCCAGCGCAGAGCGCATTCCAAACAGCCCCCGTTCTCTGCCTCTACACCACCACGACCAGCCTCCACGACTGCGGGCCACCAGGGCACTTCCTGCCTTGGCTCTCAAACCAGCCTGAGCCTGGTAATGCCCAGGAACTGCCCGGTTGACCCTGATTCTGCCTTGGAAGCCAAAGATACAATGAGGACAAAATGGAGGGAACAGCTGTGTCTTACCCCTCGTTTCTGCCAGTGCAAATCCAGACTGGGCTAAAGCCAATTGCACAGACACGCTAGCAGCTGGGAGACAGTAACAGGATGGATGGACGTGTGGGCGGCCTTCAGGGGCTGTTGTGAAACACCTGAGGAGGGAGTGGACCTGGGCATCTGGTGGGAGCAACCATCACCCATGGCCAAGGTGCAGAAAAGAAAGAGTGGCTGGTAAGGCTCTGAAGGCAGGGCCTAGAGGGAGGTGGCGGGCGGGCAGGCGGGCGCCTCCAGCAGAGTTCGTTGTCTGGCAGGAGCAGCAGTGTGAGCAGGGTGCTGGGTAGGGATGGGGGGACAGGCCTGGCACAAGGCCCCAAGCTGGGTACTGGCGGAAGGGCTTGCCCAGGGTCCACTCCAGAGAGAAGTGGGAGAGCAGGAGAGGGAGGAATGAGCTAGAGCTGTAGCCAGGCATGTCTACAGCTCCCTATTGCTCGCTCTGCAGCACTCCCCCACCTGGGGCTCAGGCAAGAAGGCAGTCCTTCAGACAGCCCTTCATTTCACAGCAGGACCTCCTTCTCCCTCCTCTGTCCTACCTCCTGCTCTGGGAGAGCCTGTCCAAGCGGAAGCTCTGACTCAATTCGCCGCTGCCTGCAGCCCCTGATTCTTTCTCTGCTCTACCTTCTTCCTGACCACACTGCCTAAACCCTTACAGGTCCTGCCTCATCAGACTCTCCCTCCCTGCCCTGGTGGACGGGTGGGGCACAGAACAGGTCTGTTAGAGAGAGCTGCCCTCTGACAAACAAGTCCATGTCTGCAGCATAACTCCTACCTAGTTGTTTCTGTAGCTCTTAGGAGCTCTGGTAGCGTAGTGCCTAAGGCACTTGACTGCTAACCAGAAGGCTGGTGGTTCAAACCCATCAGCTACTCCTCAGAAAGAAGATGGGGCAATCTACTTCCATAGTGATACTGCCTCAGAAACCCAAGGAGGGGTCGCTAAGAGTTGGGTCCGACTCGATGGCACACAACAACAAGACCTAAACCTCTTTTTCATTCTCCAAAATCATCCCTTACAGAAAAAGGGTTAAGACAGAAGGATAGTGGATGATTCTGAAAGCAAGCTGCAGTGGGGTGACCCATCAGAGTAATGTTGGCCAGTGGGCAAGAGGGAAGAACCAGCCGGGGCGGGGGCGGGGGGACAGCTATTCAATATCTTGAACCTTCCTGAGAGGTATGTAGACCAGACCATGTTCAGGGGAAAGCGAGGTAAACCAGTTGCTGTTGAGTCAACTCTGACTCATGACAACCCCATTTGTGTCAAAGTAAAATTGTGCTCCACAGGGTATTCGATGCCTGAGTTTTCAAAAATAGATCACCAGGCCTTTCCTCCAAGGCATCTCTGGGCAGACTTGAACGTCCAACCTTTCAGTTAGCAGCTAAGTATGGGAACCATTTGTACCACCCAAGGATGCTGAGATCCAGGCACCAAGTACTAATTCCCCATTAAGTTTCAACCTAAACCTCGCAGTCAGCGAAACCAAGCCATACTGTCAATTGTGGAAATCAGATGGCAGTCAGGCCTTTGACCTTGGCAATGTCCCCTGGGCTGCAACAGCCCCAGGCATGACTCTGAAGGATGCTCCAAGGGCTGGTAGAAGAACCTTAGTGGACTTGGACTTCCCAAGCAGAACCTTTCTGCAAAGCTGCTTCAAACGTGACGCCCAGTCGGTGTAGACAGGAGCTGCGGCAGGCAGGAGGGGGCTCTGGTCACCAGGCCCAGCTGAGGGCAGAGATGGGGACCAGTCTGGTGCCCACCCACCCTCCCTCCTTCCCAGTGCTGTGGATGCTCATGCCAGAGGCCTCCTCTCCCTCTCCCTCCCTTCACGCCAGAGCTCAGCACTTATCTGGGAAAAGGGCATTTCCACTCAAAAGGAAGGGCTTGGAGAGTTGGTCATTCTTGATTTGGGGTCCTTCAAGATTGAGAGGGAAAAAGGAAGGATGAAATATGAGCTTTCCCATTCACGAGTGTTATAAACAGTTATAATTTAGCACTGAATAATTGGTTGCTATGGGAACCGCTGCAGTACAGGTTGAAATCATTTCTCCCTCCTGCACTCCGGTCTGACAAGGAGCTTCATCTACATATGCTCAGGTTCCGGTTATTTTATGTAAATCAGAATCCCAGACTTGCTGCCTGCACTCCCCCCAAATGCCTAACCCTTCTGCGGTCTCAACCCACCACCTTACCTCAGTGCCACCTGATTGGAGATGGAGGGGAGATGGGGAGACGTTCCCCTCCTGTGTCCTGAGGACTCCAGGTGGGTGGGTGGGCAGGCAGGTATGCAGGTGGGCACACACGGCAGCTCTCTGGCTGCAGTGAGGTCCAGACCCTCTCAGGATCTGATGATTGCACCCAGCCAGGCTCAAAGGAGTGCAGGGAAGGGGGCCCCAGGGTCACCTTGGGGCTTGCTTGGCACTGCCTGGACATCTTGAGGCCTCCTGTCCACCCAGCCTCCCAGCTCTCTTGAGGACCAGACTTGCATCTTGGTAGAGAGAGGAGGGGGAAAGAGGGAGGAAGCAAGGGGAAGAGGAGGAGGGAGAGAGGAGGGAGAGGGGAGGGAGAGGGGGGAAGGAAGGCAGGCAGGAGGAGGGGGAAGGGATGGAGGAGAGGAGAGCAGGAGGGCAGGCAGGGAGAGGGGGAGACTCCAGCAGAGGGACCAAGCCCAGACTAGCCTCAGACAGACAGACAAAGATCCAGACACGGACAGTTTCAGAGACAAAAACAAAAGCATGGTTTTAGGTCAGTCCAGAAACCGGAGGGAGGAGGAGACTTGAGCCAGCATGGAAGAAGGAAAAAAAAACACCATGGTCTCACCATTGGGTATGAAGGAGGCAGGAACTGGCCCTCTGAGGCCTTGGAGCCCACCCCAATGTACCTCCTCTCCTCCTCCCTGCAGCCCCACTGCTGCCCATACACTGCCTACCTACACCCCCTTGACAGCCAGGAGGGTCCCTCTGCACCCTGTGCCCAGGAGGAACAGAGAGAAAAGCCCCAGGGTCCTTCATCTATATTTGGGACTAACTTGGAACTGGGCAGGCCCAGCCTGAAGGCCAGAGACTCCAATGCAGGACAACATCCCCCTCTAGGCTGAGCCTCCCACCCAGGACCCCTGGAAAAAGCTACCAGAGAGAAAATACTCAGGAGAAGGAGCTGGGTGCAGGGGCATGGCAGGAAGCCCTTGTCCTCAGCCACTTATTGTTGTTTAGCGACCCCATGTGACAGAGAAGTACTGCCCCATGAAGTATCCTAGTCCATAATCTTTAAGGGAACACATTGCCAGGTCTTTTCTCTCACGGAGAAGCTAGTGGGTTCAAACCACCAACCTTTGATTTAGCAGCCAAGTGGTTAACTGTTGCAACAAAGGGCTCCTTTCCTCAGCCACTGGGGACCCCAAACTCCACCTCCACCCCACCTGCAGAGCCTGGGTCTAGAGGAGGGTAGTAGACGGACATGGAGGCAGCAGAAGAGTCACAGACAGTCTAGGCACCTGCATCCCAGGCCCCACCAACTCAGAACCATTGCTCCCTCACCTCGCACCAGCACTGCCCTCAAGGTTGCAGTACCAGAGGCGAGGGGCACAGAGGGAGGGACCGCGGCCAAGAATACGGAGACCCCACCTTGTTGGAAGAGCCAACTCACCACATCTCAGTCAAAGCAAAGACGTGCAGAGGCTCAGCTGCAGGAGAGACTCAAGGCCAGGGGTCCCTCTCTTCTCCTCTCTGCCTCCACTTCCCCATCCACATAATGGAGACAGGGAGCTTCACCCCCTCCCTAACCCCTAAAAGATGCTAGACTCTCAGAACACAGGCCTGTGTGTCTCATCAAGGATCATGGGAAAGTGGGAGCCATCTCATGTTGGACTCCCCCAACCTAGGTCCTTCCTTCATTCCACCAACCTTCCCACATGCAGTGCATTTCAGCACCCATGACAAGGGGTGAGGTGTTCTGGGAGGGGACAGACATACAGCACCAGGACCACAAGCAGTATCACATGATGACCAGGACTACGGGGGTGGCAAGAAGGGAGGGTAGGATTAGGCAGGGAGAAGTGGGCTTTGGAGATGCTGGAGATCACTCCAGGTGACAAAACCACAGTCAATACAGGGTTGAGAGGAACATGAGGTGTGGCTGCAATGCAGGTGGGGAGGGGCTGTTGCCATATGGCCTGCAGGCTAGGCTTACGATCTCGGAGAATGAGGCTGGAGAGGAATAATCAGATGTACACTTTAGGGTGTCCCCTCCCCATGAGAGAGTAGAGGAGGACTGCAGGGGCAGGACAGGCCAGAGCAGGAGAGCAGACAAAGGTAAAGGTTCGGATGAGAAATGATGATGCCAATCACAGCAAAGGGAGGCAGAAGCCATAGCTGAGGTGGTTCTGAGCAGAGGAAGGAGGCCTAGACACCTTCCTGCTCTAGTCTTTCAGTTCCCAACAGGCCAGCCTGGAGCTGACCACCACAGGGACACAGGAGCAAGTCCAGAGCAGCTCCACCATTCAAACATATCCAAGCTGACACCAAGACATGAGATGAGCAGGACACAAGCCAAAGGTGGAAGTGAGGGACCCCAAAAGTCCACCAGACCTGCCTCCACCACCCCTCACACGTGAAAGGGCTCTGGATGGTCCACATCTGTTTGACTCAAAAGGACCTCACGAGGTTGAACAGCATCCCCTCTGAAACTTCATGCCCACTGGAACCTCAGATTGTGATCTTATTTGGAAAAAGGGTCATTGCAGATGTAATTCATTAGGATGAGGTGGACCCAAAATCCAATGACTGGGGTACTTATAAGAGAAGAGAGAGACAGAGACACAGAGGAGAAGGCCAAGTAAAGATGGAGGCAGAGATTGATGGGGTGTGTCTCCAAGCCAAAGAACACCAAGGATTGCTGCAACACCAGAAACCAGGAGAGAGACTTGGAATAGCTTCTCCCTCTGAGTCCCCAGAAGGAACCAACCCTGCCCCCTTCATTTTGGACTCCTGGTCTCCTGAACTGTGAGAGAATAAATCTCTATTGTTTTAAGCCACTCAGTCTGTAGTCCTTTGTTACAGCATCCCCAAAGGTGAGCAGGGAAAAGTGATAGCACTTCCCTTATTACAAATACAGAACACTTCTCACCTTCTCATCACCATCATCTTTCACTCCAATAATTACGGGAGCATCCCCTTGCTTCTGCCTCTGCCCCTGCCATTGTTCCCCTCATAGCAGCCAGAGGGAGTCTGTCAAAGCCAAGTCAGATCATGTCCCTCCTTTGCTCAAGGCCTTCCAGCCACACCATCTCACACAAGGTACAAGGAGAGGCACACAGTGGCCTCAATTCACCCAGGCATCACATCCCGGAACATTCTGGAATGTTCTGGAACATCCTAGAATGACCTGGAACATCCTAGAACATTCTGGAATGTTTAAGAACATTCAACAGACATATCTGCCATCACAGAACTTCTGCACATGTCCTCAGGTTTTCTCATGGCTCCCTCCCTCACTCTGTGAGGCTGTGCCCCAGGGAACTGAGGGCATTGATACCTCCCCAATGCACATGTCACCAGTCACCTCACCCATTCAACTCACTGTAAGGCTGGTGAGGCCCCTTGGGTCATGGAAGTGAAAGCCATGGAAAGCTGATGGCACTTCCCCTTGGATCAGCAGCCAGGGTAGGGCAGGCCTGGCAGGGGGCAGACTGGACAGAGCTGATGTCCTTGGCTCAGATCCCATTTGAACCCCAGTGACCCTGGGCAAGTTCACCTCCAAGCCTCCAAACCCTTGTCTGCAAAGTGGGGTGCATACCTCCCTCACAGACTGCCTGGAGGGCCAGAGGTGACAACATAAGGTGGACACTAAGAATGCAGTGAGCAAACAAACTGATGTCCCTGCCATCACATGATCCTATTATCATTGTCCCCCTTCCAGCAGGAAGGACTTTAAGGAGCAAATCACCTTGATTTCCACATCAGTCAAACGAATGTCCCACCAAGTTCTTAAGTTTATCTGGAGTATAAAATGAGTCCCATGAAAGCATTTTGAAAATATGCCATCAAGCGTTGTCAGTGATGGCAAACATTGATCTATGGGTGAATAGATGGGTGGACAGGCTGAACGATTAGGTATGTCTATGCAGGGGGCAGTGTGTCCATGACCATATAGAGTTGACAGACAGTGTTTCTACAAGTGTATTTGTATGTTCTGTAAAAATTTCCAAGTATATAGTAGAGCTGACAAGGGACAAGGTTGTAGCCACTTCTTGGCCACAGCCAACTACTCAGAGGTAATGAGTCGTTGGACTGTGGGCTCAAGACCATGGTCGCAGGGCATAACAAGCTCGACTGGCATAACATGCTACACAAAAACCTTGTTCCACATCCTACTTTGGTGAATAGCAACTGAGATCTTAAAAGCTTGCAAGCGGCCATCTAGATGCAATGATGGGTCTCTCCTCATCCAGAGCAAAGATGAATGAAGAAAACCAAAGACACATGGAAACTATTAGTCCATGGGACTGGTAACCACGCAATCCTCAACCTATATGACTATGAGACCAGAAGGACTAGATAGTACCTGGCTACCACTATCAACCACTCGGAGAGGGATCTATATAGGAGATCCTGGATAGAGTGGGAGAATAATGTGGAACAAAACTCAAAATCAATAAAAAAAAAAAGATGGGGGGACCAGGTTTGCTGGTTTGATAGAGCCTGGTAGAACCTCTGAGACTATGGCCCCTAGCTGCCCTTCAGGTCTGGAATTGAATTCACTCCTGTGGCTTCCAGTCAAAAAAAAAGACAGGCATGTGAGCTGAACATTTACATTAGGTAGATACACTCCTTGGAGAGATTAATCACGAGAGAATAGAAGGGCTGTGTATGCACAGGGAGACAGGTCAGGTGGCAGGAGTACATGGGAGGGAAGGACACAGAGAGGAGTTGACTATGGGAAGGAAGTGGGAGGAGAGCTGTAGCACTGTGGGAGACTGTAATCAATGTTATGAGACAAAGTGTACATTAATTGCTGTATGGAAGATGAATTTGTTCTGTAAACTTTCACCCAAATCACAATAAAATTTAAAAAACAAAAAATTTCTATCAAGATAGGGAGACGAGGGGTTCACTTGGTTCGTAGCATCAAGCCACACCAGAGTCAGCTGAGCATGGCAGAGCCTCTCCTACGTGTAACCAGCTAAGAAACAGAGGAACCAAGCAACCAAATGGAAGCCACACAGCTCGTGCACGTTAGTTATGAGCAAACCCATAGAGGAGGGCCTCTTTATTCTCCTCCTGATTTTATCAGTTGCACCAAATTTCCAAACTTACAACAGGTCGGAAGCAGCACTTTTAAAGGAAGGAGAGAGTTGCTACATAGCAGACATGTGGACAGCAGCCAGCTGTGAACACCGAGGGTAACGAAGACAGAAAAGCTAAGAGATGAAATATGGGCTTTAAGCAGCAATCCAGGGACCCTAAGTGGAGGGGCAAGGGACCCTGGGGACCTCATGGCCCACGACAGCCATGCAGGAAAGGATCATTGATGCTCAAGACAGTCTGCTTAAGAAGGCAGGGACATTTCAGCTAAAATTTTAGAAAGGCTTCCCTATACATAGTACTTAGGACTGTAAGCATGCTTTTAGTGTTTTTCACCCAAACTCAGCTCTTGAGAAAGCTGTCCCCCAAAAAGGCCCAGGCAATCACATGTCCTGGGTGGCAGTGACCCACTCCACTCCACACACCTCTTTCTTCTTCCGCTTCCCTTTGGACTTGTTCTCCTTGAGCTTCTTGGACTTCTTCTTCTTGGGGAGGCTCACGGGCTCCTCAGGGAAAAAATCATCAAAGACTTCAAGGCCACCATCTTCTTCTTCTGGAAAAATCAAGAAGAGAGGGGTATTACTCTGGCACTTCCCCTAATGAGAAGGACACTTCCCCAAGGACACAACGAGAGGCAGAGTCTGCTCAAATACCTGGCTCCATCTGCACCCAACCACGGCCATCCTGCCCTCCTGTCTGCAACTCTGTGCCCCCTCCCCCTTCCCCTCCTCGCCCACTTATAATCTCCAGCCCCACCTCTGTTCCCTACAGATAAATCCATCCCCTCTGCCCCCTACACACACCTCTTTCTGACCCCTCAAAGTTAACAACCCTAGACGCAGCAAAAGAAAGACATGAAAGAAACCACCTCCCTACTGTGGACTTTCCTCATCTGTGAAATGGGACAATTCTAACTTACTCCTGATGGACATGCTCAGGAAACTGAAACTTGCTGAGCAACAGTGAGCAGTTAACTAAGGAACCTTGTTGATATGCCTTCTAGGGAGAAAGCAGTCCTCTCATATCACAAAACTATCTTCTGCCAACTGGGGAGGATGGTGGCTTTACTGAGTGGCTGACCCAAGGTCCTACTCTCTGCCCTCCCAGGACCCTGGTGTGTCTGGGAGGCAGCTCATGAATGCAGAACGCTGAGGGAGCACAGGTGACCCCAGGATCAGATGTGTCATCATAGCCAATGCCAAGGACTGCAGGAAACCTCCAGCAAGGAGGATCTCAGAACACCCTGTGGGTCCAAGGGGGAGCCGAGGGTGATAATTCCTCTCCCTTCTTGATCTGCATTCCCACCTGCACCCCACAAGCATACACAGATACCAACACGCCTTGCCCCAGACGCACACATGTTGTCATTCTGTTCTCACTGGACACCAAGCAAGATGGGAAATTCCTACAGGAGATATTGCATCCACCCACATGAGGGTTTCTCAAATCTGCCTAGGATTCCTGAGTCCCTCCCTTACTTCAAGAATCAAAGGCTCCAAGAACAGGGGCTGGCTAAAGAATAATGTAGACTCTGCAAAACACCACATAATGTGGATGAACTTGGAGGACATTATGCTGAGTGAAATAAGTCAATTACAAAAGGACAAATATCGTATTAGTCCGTTATTGTAAAAATTAAGGAACGGTTTATCTATAGAAGGAAATTTTCTTTGTTGGTTACCAGGGGTGGGAGGGGAGGGGAGGGAAGGCTGTTAGATAGATAGAGATAAGTATTGATTTGGGTGAAGAGAAG
>NW_006921681.1:998086-1006888 GCF_000298275.1 Orycteropus afer afer
CAGGGGGCAAGAGGGCATGGAGGGATGGACACTGGGAAGAGGTAACTATGGGGAGGAAGTGGGAGGGGAGCTGTTGCATTGTGGTAAACTGTGGTCAACGTCATGAGACAAAGTGTATGTGAACTGCTGTATGGAAAGTGAATTTGCTCTGTAAATCTTCACCCAAATCACAATAAAAAAAAGAAAGAAAGAAAAAAGAAAGAACAGGGGCTGTGTTTGAGAGGTAGGGTGTCTTTGAGAAGAGCCACATTGTGGGCTCCATGCCACCCCCCAGAGGGAGGAGGGTGGACCTGCTTCCTTACTGTAAACCAGGGGTTGGGGTCCCAGTGGGCTACTCAGGGGGCTTGAGGTGTGACCTCATGGGAAAGTGGCAGTGGAGAAGGGCAGCAGAACCTGGAGATGTAGGTCAGAGGGAAGAGTCAGATAGGGTCCTATAGGGGTACATGGCAACAAGAAGTCACCAGAGATCCCCACAGTGGACATACATCTATTCACCCCTCAGCTGAAGGGGCTGAAGAGAGGTCCATAGACAGCCACCTTCCACACCAGGCCCTGGTCCCAAGCACTCACAGCCAGCTGGCCTGGACTCAGTTTAGGAAAGACCCCCTCCTACCCATGACCCCAGGCACCACACTCATGTGCACCCCAGAGATAGCTGGGGGAGGCTGAGTAGGCAAAAAGAAAAGCCAGCTGGGATCCCCAGCCCAGCCTGGATGAGGTGGGGAAAAAACACACAGGGAACCTCAGAATCCACTGTCAACTGAGACCTGGAGCATGACCAAACTCAGGTGAACTGAAGGAGGGTGAGATGTCATGGCCACCTAAGAACTTCATCCAGGATAGGGTCAGCATTTTTCTCACTGGATCAAGTTTAAAGAAACAGAACCACCCCAAAAAAAGTTTTTTTTCAGTGCACAACATCACGGTCATTCAACATATGGCTTATACAGCATACACGCAGCCACGTGCAGATGCATGGGCACACGTGTGCACACCAGAACCCACCCCAGTGTGGACAGTGCTGGCCTTTCTGCCTCCCCTCCTCCACACAGGCCCCACCCACCAGCCCCTGACCCTTCTCAGCGCCCCAGTGGGACAAAGGGGAAAGGCTCCACCCTGAGACTCTTGGGCTCCCATTGCCCTGCCACACAGCCACCCCACTCCTAGAGGGTGCTGACACACTCTCCCACCCTGTGCCCACAAGGCTGGTGCTTACACGTGCCAGCCCACCATGGGAAGATAGAGCCCACTATGCACCAGGGCCCATCCCTCGAGCCCCAGGGCAGCCAGGCTTTGGGGGACCATGGCCAGGGAAGCAAGGAGTGAGAGGGAGGTCATCTCATGCCCAAGTCCCAGCCTCGCCCTATCCAGAGGGCTGCTGGCAAACACAGAGATGAAGAGAGGCAAGCCCAAAGCGGGAGGGGGAGCAGCTGCAGAGGGGTGGCCCCAGCACAGCCACAGCACCAGGCATTCCCAGGGACTGGCTAGGGCATGCTGTCCTGGCAGACAGGGGCACTGCTGAGAATGACTGGCGGTAGGGAGGGCTCGGCCAGGTCTCCAGCACTCAGAGGACTCAGCAGGGAGGAGCTAGTCCCCAAGCTGGGTTTCATGTGGGCCAGATTCTGCAAGATCCCGAGGCCCAGCCCTTAAAGCCCTGAGGTGGAAGAGGCAGGGGTCCGAGGGAGCGGTTGAGAATGTACACAGGGACCCCCAGCATGGGGAAAGGAAAGCAGCTCATCTTGGACGGGGAGACCTGGAACAAGGGTCCCAGGGGACAGTAACAGGTCCTAGGGGACAGTGAGAGGTCCTGGAGTGAGGGGCCTCTGGGGTGTGGGTGACAGGTCCTGGGAAACAGTGATGGGTCATGGGGAAGTAGTGGTAATCCTGAGAAGGCAGTGACAGGTACTGGGTGACAGTGATGGGTCCTGGGGGCAGTGATGGGACTAGAAGGAAAGAGGGCTGGGGAGGTGCAAATGCCCATCCAGCCCATTCACCGGCCACCTCTGCCTCTGCCACCCCCAGCTGCAGGAGATGCCTGGGGAGAACCACCCCCACACCTAGGCGGCACACCACTGGTTATGTAAGGGCTCCAGGCTGATGCAATCCTGGGGGGCCCTCCCTCCTGTTCCCTCCTCCCCACTTTGCCATCCCTGCACCTCCTAATAGGGTGGTCCCTCAGACCTGGGATGTTCAGCCCAGCCCACACAGTGACTGACTGACCGACTAACCAGAACAGACAAGAGGGCAGGTGGCTGTGAGTACGTTCTGGAAAAAAACCTGAGATCAGTCATGTGCTGCTCCTTGCCCTGCATGAGAAGGGTAAGAGGGGGGCCCCCCAGGACCCCATACTCAGACTCTCCAC
Organism: Orycteropus afer afer; assembly: GCF_000298275.1. Taxonomy (NCBI): domain Eukaryota; kingdom Metazoa; phylum Chordata; class Mammalia; order Tubulidentata; family Orycteropodidae; genus Orycteropus; species Orycteropus afer. Next base: position 1,000,449 of record NW_006921681.1, read on the forward strand.
CCACAGACAGATCCCTCCTCCAGCCCCCAGAAGACCTCCCAGCCCAGGTCTGTCCACCTGGTCCAATCCCCCTCTCCAAGGAGGTTCCAGGGCTGGACACAAGGATGGGGATTTGGCCCTGCCCACCCCCATCCTGACAGGCCCCTCTGCTTGCCCATACAGCTCTTGTGGCCCTGAGAAGACTCTGGGGCTGGCCTGTGACATTACCTCTCCCCCCACCCCCACTCACCTGGACTTCACTCAGGCCCATCCTCCCTCTCCCACCTAGAGGAAAAATTAGAGGCCAGGAGTCCCATCCCAGCAGCCCTTCCTGGGGCTATCCATGCAGCCCACTTGGCAGGCACAGAGAGCCAAAGTTCACAGGTACGAAGACTCAGAGCACACAGCCAATAGCTCAGGTGGGAGCCCACCATGCCTGACTGAAGACCCTGGCCTGCCCACCCAGGGTGAGCCCCCTGGGTGAGGAGGAGCCACATCTCAGGCCTCCCTGACCTTCCAGGTCCTGCTGTCCCACCTGGCACCCTATTGATCCAAGCTGGGCTATAATTAGGACCCATTAGCCTTGTTATCGCCTACCTCCTGCATTTGGGAAGGCCTATGGAAGAGGATGGAGAGGCTGCTTGGGGACAGGGAGAGAGGAGGGAGTAGGGATGCAGCCTGGAGGGAGCAGGGGGAAGGACTGTCTGCTATTTTTTCCTCAGCTCACCCTCTCCCCCCAGCTCCTCCCTGCTGGACGCCAGGCTGGCCTAGGCTCAGCCAGGACAGGCTGCAGCCGGTGAGCTGTGTGGGTTCTTCTCAAGGTAAAACATTATCAGAGTGACCAGAGCCAATATGTACATGGCCCCTCCACCTGATCAAAGCACTTAGTGTATATCAATCCATCTAAACCACACAGCAATCCTGGGACACAGATACAATTATTATCCTCATTCTGCAGATGAGAAAACTGAGGCCCAGAGAATCTCAAAGCTTGCCCATATCTCAGTTTCACAGCTGCAGGTAGCAGAGCCAGGTTTGAATTCAGGAAGGCAGATCTAGACACTATATCCCTTCCCTGACCTCTCCCTCCAGCCTGTGACCTTTCCAGAATTCACAGATACCCCACATTCACTCAACGAGCATGTTTAAAGCACAGTCTGTGTGCCAAATTCGGGCTGTGCCCTGGGACACAAAGACGACTCAGGCCAGTCTCTGAGGTCACAAGGCCAGTCCACCACAAATCCCCCTTGTACACGTTCATGAGTCATGGTCCCTTCCCCAGCTCCTGCTCCCACGCCCTGGGGAGGGGAGGCAGCAGAGCCTGGTGCAGAGGGACCCAGAATGCAGCCACCAGTGAGGTTTGCAAACACAAGGTGACCAGAGTAAAGCAAAAGCATATGATTATTCAGGAAACATGATGGTCATCTAACTCTGGAGTGTATAACAAGGATCTGGGAGGGGGATGAGCCAGGAGCCAGGCCAAGAGCTCCATCACTAGGGTCTGCCAGCAATGGGTCCCAGCTGAACAGTCCCTCTGGGGCCTGGAGAGGGAGCTCCTTCTGTCTCTCCCTCCCCAATCCCAGCACCAAGCAGGGACCAGGACCACCTGGACATCAGGAGGACCAGAGGAACACAGGTTCAAGTCAGCACACCTCCCTCGTAGGTCACTTCAGCAAGCCCCTCACCTCTCACCATGGGTCTTCATCTGTAAAATAGGCCTAATACTGCCTTTCCCATGGGGTTATGGAGAGAATTAGAAACTGCAAATGAAAAGTCCCCATAGGATGCCCAATAGGTACTTAGTGAGCAGCAGGCAGAGCTCAGAAATGCCCAGGAGGGTCAGGAAGGCAAATGATGAAGAAAAGGGGGCAGGGGTCCTTCCAAGGCTGTTGTCCCAGTTCTGGCACTGCTGGGCCAGAGTTCTCCAGGCCACCCCAAGGCTGACCAAAAATGGGGTTGCCACGACTAAGGCTTCCCATCAATCCTTGGACCACCCCACACCCTGCAAGCCACAGGCTCTATGCTGATAATGGGGAGCAGTGTTCCTGCCCAAGAGAGGATTAATAATTCATTTATGATATTTAACAAAACCCAGACATCACCTCACTGGCGTCTCATCAGAGGAAAGCATCAGTCCTGTGAGCTCTGGGTTGGAGAAAGGGGGGTAATGATGGGGCTTTTACCGGAAGTGATTGGAGTCTGGGAGAGAACAAGATGGGGACCAGGGCACGCAGGGAGAAGCCCCCTAGCAGGCCCACAGCACTGGCAGGGAGAAAGAAAACGAGACAAGGATGGGAAGGGTGGGGAGACAGTCCTGGAGAGACAGGGAGAAGCGGGGTCACAAGAGGGACAGAGAGGGATGCCAGACAGAGAGAATCATGAGAGAAGACTTGAGACGACAAAGACCAACAGACACAAGACCAAGACAGACAGAAAGGAGAAAGGGAGAGACACTGAATGAGAGAGAGAGACAGGAAGAGGTAACAAAGGCAGAGCCACAGACAAGGCAGAAGCCTCAGAAAGTTAGACACCACATTTTACGTTCAGTAGCTGGCTAAGAGAAGATGCCAAGAAATCTATGTTGACAAGATGGATGGATGGTGGGACAGACAGACGGTTGATGGATATAGATGGATAGGTGAGTAGATGGATGGATGGACGGATGGATGGATGGATGGATGGACGGATGGATGGATGGATGGATGGACGGACAAATGGATAGTGGATGAACATATATATAGTGGATGGATGGATGGACAGATGGACAAACGAACGGATAGACAGTGGATGGATGAACATATAGTGAATGGATAGATGGATGAATGGATGGATGGAGGGTAGACAGACAGGTGGATGGACAAGAAGATGAATGGTGGATGAAAGGATAGATGGACAGGTGGTAGAAGGAGGTGGATGAACGAATGGGTGAATGGGATGGTGGTTAGATGCATGGTGAGTGGGGCAGGTGGATGGTTAATTAGTTTTGTGGTTGGATGGGTAGATGTTTGGGTGGGTAGGTGAATGAATGGATAAAATGACAGAAGGATCTTGGTCCTTAATCAATTCAAAGTGAGGTGAATATCCCACTGGCCAAGTCACTGGGAAAAGTATGCTAGTCACTTTTTTTCTCTCCTCACAGAAAAGGATATTATATAGCATCAGGCACCCTGGAACCCTTCCCAACCCACATAAGCCCATAGGAATCATGGCTGTCATCCCTCCTGGCCCCTGGCCTGAGGGAAGACTAAGATGTTCACAAGACTGAATTTAGTCCTATGGGCATGAGGGGCATGGGCCAGTCAAGTGGCATTGAGTCCAGAGTGGCTACATTGCCCAGCGAGGGAAAGGGACAAACTCCCCAGCTCAGGGCGACCTACCCCTCTGGCTGTGATTGAGGAGGGCCAACCCAGTGTCAGCCCTAACAGGGTCAGGGCCACATCTTCTAAGGAAAAGGCCAGGGTTGCCGAGCCCCACCCCTCGCTGCCACCAGCCCCATCATGAGATTTGCATTCCCAGCCCTCCTCCAGCCTAGTCCCAACTCCCACAGCTTACTGGATGAGGGTGCAAGTCTCGGAAGCATTTCCTTGGGAAAGGCAGAGCACCTGCCCCCCTTGGATGGTGCTAATTCTAGCAGCCACTGTTGATGGGGCACCTCTTATGGGCTGGGCACTGTGACCTAAACGTTCCACATGTACCATCTCACCAGCCCTCATAATGACCCTCTATGAGGTAGGAAGTGCTATATCCTCATTCTACAAATGGGGACACTGAGGCAGGGAGGCTGGGGAGGTGGCCCAAGTCACTCAGCTGATCAGCAGCAGAGCTTGCATTCACAGTCTCATTGCCTGACTCTCAAACTCTTATTTTAACTAGCCCTCCAACTCCTAGAATTTGGCAGCTGCAAGTCCCTGCACCAGGAGAAGTGGGCACCCACCATGCCCTCTCCTTGGAGCAGACTCACCCTCTGCCTCACCAACAGGGGAATGCTGGGCACTGCCAGAGAGTGGTGGGGCCAAGGCCCCAGGTGGGAAATGATAGCACCACTGTGCTAGAGAAATGCCAAGGGGTTGTGGGAGGCAGGGCAGAGTCAAAGATAAGATTTGACAAGTAACACGTCCACTACTAAGCATTTTTAAACATTTGTGTGACAGCACCCAAAACACCAGCTCCTCCAGCCACAAACTGCAGTGTCTTGAAAGCGTGTGGTTCCTGGTTCCTATGGGTCATGGAGCTTGGGCCCAGGGCTGCAGGGCGGAAATAGTGGAGGGCTGAGAGGCCACTGACCAGCGCTGGGAAGAGACATGAGACCCGGACCTAGGTCACCTAGGTGTGACACTGAGACCACAACCTCGTCTGGAGCCCCACGGTGTGAGGTGCTGAGCCAAGAGGAAGATCTTGAGGGGAGACCACAAACACAGATGTAAACTTATAAGAATATTGCAGAATAACAAAAGAAAAAGAAAAAAAAAAAAAAAGGACATTCCAGAGAGTATAAGTGCTGCCAAGAAAACAAAACAGAGAACTTGGCTAGAAAGATACAGGATGGGATCACATTTGAGCCCGGGATCAAGAAGGCCTCCCCATGTAGCCATTTGAAGGAGACAGCCAGGCAAAGACCAGAGGGAAGTGCAGGTAGGCAGAGGTCACAGCCCATACCCAAAGGCAAGACCAGCCTTGGTGGGTTCCAGAGCAACAAGGAGGCCAGTACGTGGCAGGAGGTGTGGAGGATTTACAAAGGTGACCTGGCTGCTGAGTGGAGGGTGGCCTGTAGAGGGCCACAGTGAGGACTAATTCAGAGGCTCTGGAGGGGACAAGTCCCAACAGTGGCCTGGACCAAGAAGGTGGAGAGGAGCTGGGAGAGCCAGAAGACTTGATGCATGTTCAGAAGGTGGTGCATCTTGTCTCCCTGATGGTTTGGGCCGAATCCTCAGACTAGAGATATCAGAGCAGGACCTCTCCTCTGCAGGGCTTTGGGGGAGTTCCTGGAGGCTCTGGGAACACCCTCCCACCCATCTTGTCCAGGTCTGGAGCCCAGGGACACAGAGAGGAGGGAGAGGGAGGATGGTGGTTTCAGGACACTTGGGCTCAAGGAGTGAGTTAGGAGCCCAGAGTTGGGGTCACCTTCCTTGGCTTTCTTCCCTCCTCAAGCTCTGCATGCTGATAACTAGGAGCGTGCACCCTGACAGCCAGAGCAGGAGATGGGAAAGGAGGCAGGGAACTCCATAGGGTGGGGGGAGGTCAGTGAATTCCAGAAATGGGCCTGTAAACACACGTTCAGATGCCGATTGCCCCATCAGTACCACAAACGGGCCATGCCCTAAACACCACCATGAGCTAGATACTGCTCCAAAAGAGTCAGGCTCGGGGGTGGACAACAGCCTCAGTGTCCTTGTGCTCAGGCCTCCATATGCCCCTCCAGGGACTAGGCCTGATTCCATCAACCCAGCATGCAACAGTCAACTATTGTCCAAGCAACACACAGAAGCCACCCCACCCTACTCCCCTTGCTCCTGTAGGCTCTTGGTAAACTTGGCCTGAGTATCTGAAAGGCAGGGTTGGCCAGGCTGCCAGAGGAGCCTCAGACCCACCTTTAAAGCCACTGAGCAAACCAACAAGTAGGGAGGCAAGGGTGTGGAGAGAGGGGCCCAGGGGGGCGTGGCCTGGGTAAGAAGCCCCTCATTGAGCAGATGCTGGACAGCCTGTTGAGTCCCTGGTCTGTCCTCAGTTGCTCATCTCCTGCAGAACAGGAGTTGGAGTGTCCATTGGTAAGATATTTTTTCTCTTGGGGAAGGTGCTCCTGGGTCGAGACAGAATATTTCCCGGCCAGGGCAGGACCCTTGAGTCTCTCAGAAGCCCACGAGAGGCCCAGACGTGGTCGTGGGAAGCTGGGAACTAATGCAGTCCTCAAAAGGAAGGGAAGATGAACGGTGAGGCACAGCCCAGCTGTGCCAGGAGAGGAAACGTCCCAAACAAACACCGAGCAGTTAACTAAGACATCCTGCAGGTCAAAGATGTATTTAGGCTGAATTCTAAGAGAGAGCTGGCAGGGCAGGGGCGGTGCCCCTGGGGTGTCCGTCAGGCCCCTGGCCAAACCCGGGTGGTCTGGGAACGCCACTACCCTGGGCGACCAGGGGCTGCAAACAGCAGCTGGCTCTAGGGCGCGCCAGGAGGGCTCCGGCGGCCGGGGCAAAGTGCTCGGGAGCGGCGGCCACAGCGGCCGGGGAAGGGGAGCGGGAACCCGAGGCCGTGCGCTCCAGCCCTGAGTCTTCGTGGGCCCAAAGGGAACCCGTTCAGCCCTGGAGCTCGACGGTCCCCCAAGCGCTGCCTGTCCCCGCCTCGCTCCAGCCCCACCCAGCGCGCCCTGGGGCCCCGAGGCGCGCGGCAGCCGGACCAGAGCGCGGGGTGCCCGCGCCAAGAGCAGAGCGCGCTGCCCGCCCCCTTCAAGGGCACCGGGCTGACCC
>NW_006921681.1:1007059-1015937 GCF_000298275.1 Orycteropus afer afer
CGCCGCGCGGCGCCGGCAGGGCGGGAGTGCAGCCCGCAGCCCGGGCCCCTCCCTCGCGGTGCAGCCCGGGCCCGTCGCCTGAGCAGTCCGACCACGGCCCCTCGCCCCGTGCCCGGGGCACAGCCTGTGCGGCTCACCTGACATCTCGTCTTCGTTCTCCATCTCCGCGGCGAACATCCGCGGCAGCTCCTCCTCGGTGCCCAGAGGGCCCCGCATGCCCGGCGCGGGGGGGAGGGGAGGTGGGCGCCCCCCCTCCGGCCGGGCGCCGTGCCAGCCTTAACCCGTGCGCTGCCGGACGGGCGCGCTCGGCGGGCGAGGCGGCCTCGGCGAGAAGATGGCGGCCGCCTGCCCCCCACCCCCCAAACCTCCACCCTCCGTCCCGACCCCCCCTCCTCGCGGCCGCTGAGCCGTGCTCCCCGCAAAGCTTGGGCTGCTCCGCCCACCGCGCCCCGCAGCCCAGTCCCGCAGCTTGCGGAGGGTGGCGGCGGCAGCGCCGGCGGCACGGCGGGGGGGCGGCACACATGCCCGGATTGTGACGTCCAGTCTGGTTGCTGTGGCAACCCCATCCCATCGTTCCGGCAGCGCGACTAGTTAACAGCAGAGACCAAGTTGGGGGGACTAGTCTTGAGCCTCCGGGTGGAGGGTGGGGACAGGGCGCTCCGGCAGGGGGAGCCGTCGAGGCGACCGCACTCGGGAGGGCCCGACGGCCGAGCAGGCAGCTGGGTCCAGGACGAGACCAGGCCCAGAGGGAGGCGGAACGCCGCTTGGTGCACCCGGGCAGGGGCAGCCGTCGCCTCCCCCGCCCTAGGAGACGCTCGGCTCCGGGTCCGCAGGGGCAGGTGGTGGGGTCTCCAGAGTACCGTGCAGAGAGCTCCCTCACGCCACTCATATGCAGCGGGACACTCGCAATCCCGCACCAGGCTCGTCATAGACACGCTTCTGACCCCCTTTAGAGAGAGGATTAGAAGAAACATGTGTCCTGTACTTGTGGAAGGAATGTTCTTGGCGGCAGTGGGTCTGATTCCTCCAGAAAAATCCTCTCAGACTGTCTCCTCCCTCACCCCATCGCACCTCGCCCCACAGCCCACGTGCCCACCGCCAAATCTCAACACACACACCCCAGGCTGTGTCCAGTTAAAACGTATCCAGATCCCCGGAGTGGTGCGGATCCGCATCTTCTATGCCCAAAATTCCCGCTCAGAAGCGACATCTGTCGCGGGGCGGGAAGGGGCCGCTGCACCGGGCGCTTGGTTATTAAAGGTGAAGATGAAGGCCAAAGCCCTCGAGAGCAAGACTGGAATTTTAAATGACCACCTTCAGTGTGGGTGGCAGCGAGGAGCTACGTCTGGAAGCTGCTTTAGTAACGCAGAAGTTTCATGAGGGGTGGAGATGACGGTAAAGGGCGAGCTCCCACACTGCCTTGACCAGACACAGCCAGACGCTTCAGGAGACCCTTCTGCTGCCAAGGACCCGAGTCCGCCTGACTTGGGAAGTCAGCAGCACCCAGGGGAAGCACTACCTCTCCAATATTGTCTGAGCACTAAACCCCATGGGACCAGCATTTACCAGCACTGGTGCCTCTGGAGAATCGTGAGAGTGATGCCACTTAGCTGAGAGCCCCTAGGGCGAGACCTCCTGGGGAGGCAGCCACAGCCCAAGCTATGGGGACTTCAAGTGTGGCTCACCGTGTTTGTCTGGGGAGGGTTAGGAAGAGCTCTCCTTCCACTCAGATTAATCCGGGCAAGCCCAAAACAAAAGGTCCTCTTGATTCACTCCTGGGACTGAAGTGGAGGGCTCTGGGAGTCCCCTGAGTCCCCCAGGTCACTTTGAAACCACACTGTAGATGGAGATGTTGAATCAGCCCCATAGGCTGCAAGGGGAAGAGAAGCCAGCATGAAGTCTGGCTCTGAATCCAAGGGCTGCCCCCAGTTTAAGGTTCTGCACAGCACTGAGCGGTCAACCAGGGGAGCCCCAAAGGACTGAGGCTTGAGCAGGGCCTGCTTTTCCCCATCTTTGCTCTTTTAGAGCTGCCCACCTTCCTGAAAGTTAACCATTTGGGAAATACCTAAGTACCAGTCACCCCCCAAAACCTGTCTGATGGCCTCCATCAGGTCAAATACTCTCAAAGGTCCCCTGTCCCATTTTAGAGAAACTGTGCCTTACAATATTTCCAGACTACCCCTACCCACTGACCCACCCCATTAACATTGGCTCTAATTCCCAAGGCCAGACTTAGAAAGCCAAAGTATCATTCAAGAAAGAGCAGTTCCAACTACTTAATTTGGCAACAAATTAGAGCAGGGAGGCTCCTCACTCCCACCCTGGTTCTTGCAGATGACTGCAACTAGGTAACATAATTTAATGATCAAAAACAAAGCAAAACAAAAGCTGGGATAGTCGGGTTTTAAACAAATGGATTTTTGACTAGAAATTCCCAGTCATTTTTAGAGGAGAGCTCTTATTATCATTAAATTATTCCATGTGCATTTTAATCACATCGGACCAAAAATGTTGTTAGGTGCTGTCGAGTCAGTTCCTGCTAATAGCAACCCTATGTACAACAGAACAAAACACAGTCCAGTCTTGTGCTATCCTCACAATCAGTGTGATGTTTGAGCCCATTGTTACAGCCACTGTGTCAATCCATGTCATTGAGGGTCTTTCTCTTTTTCACTGACTCTCTACTTTACCAAGTATGATGTCCTTCTCCAGGGACTGGACACACTTGATAATATGTCCAAACTATGTGAAATGAAGTGTAGTCATCCTTGCTTCTAAGGAGCATTCTAACTATACTTCTTCCAAGAGAGATTTGTTTGTTCTTCTGGAAGTCCATGGTACAGTCAATATTTTCACTAATGCCACAATTCAAAGGCAACAGTTCTTTGATCTTCCTTATTCATTGTCCAGCTTTTGCATGTGCATGCATATGAGGTAACTGAAAATACCATGGCTTGGGTCAGGCACACCTTAGTGTTCAAAGTGTTGTCTTTGCTTCTTAACACTTTACAGAGGTCTTTTGCAGCAGATTTGCTCAATGCAATACATCATTTATGTTCTTGACTGCTGCTTCCATGGGCGTTGATTGTGGATCCAAATAAAGTTAAATCCTTGACGACTTCAATCTTTTCTCCATTTATCATTACACTGCTCATTGGTCCAGTTGTGAGGATTTTTGTTTTCTTATGTTGAGGTGTTATCCATACTGAAGGTTATATAGTCTTTAACCTTCATCAGTAAGTGTTTCAAGTCTCCTTTACTTTTAGCAAGAAAGGTTGTGTCCTCTGTGTATTGCAGGCTGTTAATGAGTCTTCCTCCAATGCTGATGCCATGTTCTTCTTCCTATAGTCCAGCTTCTCAGATTATTTGCTCAGCATACAGATTGTATAAGTATCGTGAAAGGATACAACCCTAAGACATACCTTTCCTGATCTTACATTATGTAGTAAGTATCCCTTTGTTCTGTTCAAACAACTGCCTCTTGGTCTATGTACAGTTTCCTCATGAGCACAATTAAGTGTTCTGAAATTCCCATTCTTCTCAATGTCATTCATAATTTATTATGATGCGCACAGTACAATGTCTTTGCATAGTCGAAAAAACACAGGTAAACATCTTTCTGGTATTCTCTGTTTTCAGCAAAGATCCATCTGGCATCAGCACTGATATCTCTTGTTCCACATCCTCTTCTGACTCTGGTTAGAATTTTTTTGGCAGTTCTCTGTTGACATATTGCTGCAACCATTTTTTAATTGTCTTCAGTAAGATTTTACTTGTATGTGATGTTAATGATATTCTTGATAATTTCTGCATAATGTTAGATCACCTTTCTTTGAAATGGAAACAGATAGGGATCTTTTCCAGTTGGTTGGCCATGTACTTGTCTTCTAAATTTCTTGGTATGAATGAGTGAGTGCATCCAGTGTTGCATCCATTTGTTGAAACACCTAAACTGATATTCCATCAGTTCCTGGAACCTTGTTTTTTGCCAGTTCCTTCAGTGAAGCTTGGACTTCTTCTTTCAATACCATCAGTTCTTGATCATATGCTACCTCCTGAAATGGTAGATTCTTTTTGGTAGTGACTCTGTTTATTCCTTTTATCTATTTTTTTCCTCCTAAATTTTATTTTGTTGTTGTTGCAAACATGCACAGGAAAACATAAACTTGTTCAAGAGTTGCTACATATACAGTTTAGTGACATTGATTACCTTTTTTTTTTGAGATGTGCAATCATTCTTACTCTCCTTTTCTGAGTTGCTTCTCCCTCATTAACATAAACTTACTGTGTGCTAAGGTTCCTATCTAAGCTTTTGAGTTACTGTTGTCAATTTGATCTCATGCAGACAGTTCCTAAAAGCGCATGATACACTTCCTTCCCATACCCGTCTGCCTTCCTAGCTCCATCCCTGGGCAAATGCTGCCCTCTTGATCTCATATGGTTGATTTTTCTAATGAGTGCATACCCTGTGGCATCATTGTTCAATTTATAGATCAGTCTATCTATTGGCTGAAAGTTGAGCCACATGGGTTGAGTTTCCAGCTTGAAAGGTGTCTAAGGGCCTTTATCTTGGGGGTTTCACCAGTCTTCCTCTGACCAGTAAGCCTATTCTTTTTTTTTTTTTTTAATCATTTTGAGTTTTGTTCCACATTTGTCTCTCACTCTATCTGGGACCTCCCATTGTGATTCCTTTCAGAGCAGTTAGTAATGGAAGTCAGGCACCATCTAGTTCTGGTCTCAAAGCAGTGGAGGCTAAGGTTTATCTGGTCCATTAGTCCTTTGGACTAATTATTTCCTTGAATCTTTTATTTTCTTCACTCTTCTTTTCTCTGGACAGGGAGAGACCAATAGTTGCATGTTAGATGGCTGCTCACAAGCTTTTAAGATGCCTGTCACTACTCACCAAAGTAGGATGTAGAACATAGACCTTGTGGACTATGTTATGCCAATGGGAAGGAGAGGACATGGATAGGAAGTGGGAAGAATACTGTTGCTTGTGGGGATTGCATTGAATGTCACAAAACAGAATGTATGTGCACTGGTGAATGGCAAACCAATTTGACCTGTAAACTTTCACCCAAATCACAATAAATAATAAATAAATAAATAATAGCACTAAAAGGTGGAAGCAACCTAAATGTCTATCAGCAGATTATAAAAAGAGAAAGAAAAAGAACACAACACTCAAGGAAGACCTCTTTTACTAATTAAGTGAAATTATTATTTAGTTTTAAGATTTCAGAGGATATTTTTGGTTTAAGGTTTAAAGATTATCTCAGGACCATGGTTTCAGGGGTTTATCCAGCTTCCATGGCTCCAGAAAGTCTAGGATCCATGAGAATCTGAAATTCTGTTTTACATTTTCCCCTTTTTGATCAGGATTCTTCTACGGAATGATCAAAATGTTCCATAATGGTAGCCAAGCACCATCCAGTTCTTTTAGTCTCAGAGCAAAGGAGGCAGTTGTTCATGGAGGCAGTTAAGTCACATATTCCATATTCTCCTCATATCCCTGATTCTCCTTCTTCCTCTATTGCTCCAGGCCAAAAGACCAATTGCTGTGCCTTGGTTGGACACTTGTAAGCTTTGAAGACTCAGGACTATACAAAGAACAAGGAGGTAGAACAGAGGCACTGAACACATTAGGAGGCCAATTAACTGAATTTAGGGTATCTCATGAAACCATGACCCTAAACCTCCAAACCAAGGAACCAAATTCCATGAGATGTTTGGCTGTACATAAGCAGCTTCAGCAGCTACTATTTTTTTATTGTTGTAAATATATCTATCACACAGCTCCTGCCAATTCAACTTTTTACAGGTATACAACTTACTGACAGCAGTTAGGATAATCAGCTATGCAACCCCACCCTTAATCAGAGTGATTTTTCCATCACAGTTAACCCTTCTTATTCCCATCCCTCCCACCCGTGGTAACCACTAATAAACATTGGCATCTATACATTTGCTTTTCTTGTCTTTTTACATAATTGAGGTCATACAATATTTGTCCTTTTGTGGTTAACTTATTTCACTCAGCACACTGTCTTCAAGCTCCATCTATACTGTAGCAAATATCAGGACTTAATTTCTCCTCCTGGTTGAGTAGTACTTCATTGTATGTATGTACCACATTTTGTGTATCCATTTATTTCTTGATGAGCATTGAGGTGGTTTCCACATTTTGGCTATTGTGCATAGTGCTGCAATGAACATTGGTGTGCACCATGTCTCTTTTTGAGTCTCTGCTTTCAAGTCTTTTGGGTGTATACCCAGGAGTATGGTAGCAGTTATATACTGTCTGATATATTACTAGAAAATTTCATAAAGAACCATGAAGCATTATTTGATGTAGTGCCAGAAGATGAGCTCTTCAGGTTGGAAAGCACTCAAGATAAAGCTGAGCAGGAGGAGCCTCCCCAAAGTAGAGGTGACCTGAATGACATGGATGGAGTAAAGCTTTCAGGACCTTCATTTGCTGGTGGGGCATGACTCAAAATGGGGGAAAAAAAAATCTGCAAACATCCACTAATAATCAGGATGTGGAATTATAAAGTATGAATCAAGGAAAAGTGGAAGTGGTCAAAAATGAAATGGAATGTATGAAGATCAATATCCTAGACATTAGCGAGCTGAAATGGACTGTAATTGGCCATTCTGAATCAGACAGTCTACTATGCCAGTAGTTAGAAAATACAGCCCTGGTAATATAAATGAGGTCAGAGAATCCATATAGAATTTTGCAAGACCAATGACTTATTCATTACAAATACCTTTTCAACAACATAAATGGTGACTATACACATGGACCTTGCCAGATGGAATACACAGGAATCAGATCAACTACACTGTGGAAAGAGGGGACAGAAAAGCTCAATATCTTCAGCCAAAATGAGGCCACGAGCTGACTGTGGAACAGACCATCAACTGCTCATATGCAAGTTCAAGTTGAAACTGAAGACAATTAAAACAAGACCATGAAAGCCAAAATATGACCTTGATTATATCCCTCCTGAATTTAGAGACCATCTGAAGCATAGATTTGATGCATTGAACACCAATGACCAAAAACCAGACAAGTTATAGGATGACATCAAGAACATCATCCATGAAGAAAGCAAAAGGTCATTAAAAAGATAGGAAACGAAGAACAAAATGGATGTTAGAAGAGACTCTGAAACTTGCTCTTGAACGAAGAGTAGCTAAAGCAAATGGAAGAAATTACAAGATAAAACAGCTAAACGGAAGATTTCAAAGAGCAGCTTGAGAAAACAAAGTAAATTATTAAAATAAAATGTGCAAAGACCTGGAATTAGAATACCAAAAGAGAAGAACACTCTTGGCATTTTTCAAGCTGAGAAAACTGAAGAAATAATTAAAGCCTCAAGTTGCAATATTGAAGGATTGTATGGCAAAATATTGAATTGATGCAGGAAGCATCAAAATAAAATGGAAGGAATACACAGTCACTGTACAAAAAAGAATTGGTCCATGTTTAACTATTTCAAGAGATGGCATATGATCAAGAGCCAATAGCACTAATGGAAGAAGTTGAAGCTGCACTGGAGGAATTGGTGAGAAACAAGACTCCAGGAATTGACAGAGTACCCACTGAGACGTTAACAACAAACGGATGCAGTGCTAGAGGCACTTACTCATCTATGCCAAGTAATTTGGAAGACAGCTTCCTGGCCAACTGACTGGAAGAGATTAGTATTTGTGCCCATTCTAAAGAAAGGTGATCCAATAGAATGTGGAAATTATCAAACAATATCATTAATATCACATGCAAATAAAATTTCACTGAAGAGACTTCAAAAATGGTTACAGTGGTATATTGACAGGGAACTGCCAGAAATGCAAGCTAGATTTGGAAGAGGACGTGGAATGCGGGATATTATTGCTGATGTCAGATGGATCTTGGCCAAAAGCAAGTAATACCAGAAAGATGTTATTTGTGTTTTATTTACTATGCAAAAGCATTCAACTGCGTGGATCATAACAAATTATTAATAACATTACAAAGAATGGGAATTCCAGCTCATAAGAAACCTGTACATAGACCAAGAGGCCATAGTTTGAACAGAACAAGGAGATACTGACTGACTTGAAATCAGGAAAGGTGTGTGTCAGGGTTGTATCCTTTCACCATACTGATTCAATCTGTATGCTGAAAAAATAATCCAAAAAACAGGACTATATGAAGAAGAATGCAGCATCAGGATTGGAGGAAGACTCATTAACAACCTACAATATGCAGCTGACATGGAAGCAGCAGTCAAGAAATCAGACATCAGGTTCCAATGAGATGGTGGACTAGGCAGAAAGACTGCACAGACCCTCTTCAACAAAGAAAAGGGGAACCAATTAACATAGATACTGAAGATAATCCTGGAGCCTTGAGCTTTGAAGGCAAAGATACACAAGTGGACTAAAACTCCAACTAGTAGAAAAATTTGCATGAAAACACCAAAAAAAGAGACATATGGAGCTGTAGTCTGGCAGTGATCCTGACAGCACAGACAGCTTGGATATTGCTGAGTGGTGTTAAGACTTAAGAATTAACCTAGAGAAGTTCCGGCAAGATGGCAGACTAGGCAGAAAGACTGCACAGACCCTCTTCAACAAAGAAAAGGGAAACCAATTTTACACAGACACAGAAGATAATCTTGGACCCCTGAGCCTTGAAGGGAGGGATACAGAAGTAGACTAAACCCCAACTAGCAGAAGAATTTGCGTGAAAATACCAAAAAAGGAGACATATGGAGCTGAGGTCTGGCAGGGACCTAAACGCCCCGATGGCACAAACGGTTTGGACATTCCCGAATTGTTGTTGTTGTTGTTGTTATGTGCCGTTGAGTCGGCCCCGACTCATAGC
>NW_006921681.1:1042199-1071291 GCF_000298275.1 Orycteropus afer afer
CCACTATGCTACCAGAGCTCCTAACAACAACAACAACAATATATGGCATTAAATAAACTATCAAGCATAACCAAAAATGCACAAACAGCAGAAAAGAAACTAGATGAATGGGACCTTCTAAATATTAAATTTTTATGTGCTTCCAAAGACTTCTCCAAAAGAGTCAAAAGAGAAACTACATATTTGGAAAAAAATATTTGGCAATGACATATGTGACGCGGGACTTATCTCTAGAATTTATAGAAAACTCCAACACCTCAACAACAAAAAGACAAACAATCCAATCAAAAAATGGGCAGAAGACATGAATAGACACTTCACCAAAGACGATATTCAGGCAGCCAACAAACATAAGAAGAAATGCTCAGAATCATTAGCCATTAGAAAGATGCAAATCAAAACAACAATGAGATACCATCTGGCCCCAGTACTAATAGCAAACTTCAACAAGACTGAAAATAACAAATGCTGGCAAGGATGCGGAGAGATTGGGACTCTCATACACTGCTGGTGGTACTGTAAAATGGTACAACCACTGTGGAAAGCAGTAAGGTGATTCCTTAAAAAGTTGGAATCAGAAATACCATTTAATCCAGCCATTCCATTACTAGGTATATATTCTAAAGAAGTGAGAGCCAGGACAAGAACAGACATAAGCACACCCATGTTCATTGCAGCACTATTTGCAATAGCCAAAAGATGGAAACAACCTAGGTGTCCATCAACTAAAGAATGGATAACCAAACTATGGTACATACACACAATGGAACACTATGCAATCCTAAAGAATAACAGAATTTGCAAAACACTGCATAATGTGGATGAACTTGGAGGACATTACACTAAGTGAAATAAGTCAATCACAAAAGGACAAATATTGTATTAGTCCATTATTGTAAAGAAGTCAAGGAAAGGTTTATCTATGGAAGGAAATTTTCTTTGTTGGTTACCAGAGGTGGGAGGGGAGGGGAGGAAACACTGTTAGATAGGTAGAGATAAGTATTGATTTGGGTGAAGAGAAGGCAATGTCCCAAATGTAAGTGATCAACATAGTGGCATTGAGTAAGCGGAAGACAGAGAGAGGTACAGGGGAGGTAGAGACAATAGAGATGAACTCTTTTGCACACACAGTACTGCATTGTCAGTGAAGGCAAACATGAATATACAGGTGGATAGAGGGGTGGACAGACTGAACACTTAGGTATGTCTATGCAGGGGGGAGTGTGCCCAAGATCGTGTATATATAGGGTTGGCAGACAATGTTCCTACAAGTGTATTGGTATGTTCTTTAAGAATTCCCAGGCGTATAATAGGGCTGACAAGGGACAAGATTGTAGTCATTTCTTGGGCACAGCCAGCTACCCAGAGGGACCGAATAGTTGAATCTGTGGACTCAGGACCATAGTCACAGGGAACATCAAGCTCAATTGGCATAACACATTACACAAAACATTGTTCTACCTTCTACTTTGGTGACTAGTGACTGGGATCTTAAAAGCTTTCAAGTAGGCATCTAGATGCAACAATGGGTTTCTCCTCATCCAGAGCAAAGAGGAATGAAGAAAACCAAAGATTCATGGAAACAATTAGTCCAAGTAACTGGTACACCATGTGATCCTCAGCCTATACGACCATAAGACCAGAAGAATTAGATGGTGCCCGGCTACCACTGTCAACCACTCAGAAGGGGATCAGTGCAGGAGACCCTGGATAGAGTGGAACAATGTGGAACAAAACTCAAAATCGTTTGGAAAAAAAAAGGGGGGACCAGGTTTGCTGGTCTAATAGAGCCTGGAGGAACCCCTGAGACAATGGTCCCTAGCTGCCCTTCAGGTCTGGAATTGAACCCACACCTGTGGCTTCCAGCCAAACAAAAGACAGCATATGAGGTGAACATTTACATGAGGTAGATACACTCCTTGGAAAAGCAATCATGGGAGAATAGAAGGGCTTTGTATGCACAGAGACATAGCTCAGGGGGCAGGAGTGCATGGAGGGAAGGACATAGGGAAGAGATTACTATGGGGAGGAAGTGGGAGGGGTGCTGTTACATTGTGGTAAATTGTAGTCAATGTCATGAGACAAAATGTATGTGAACTGCTGTATGGGAAGTTAATTGGCTGCGGTATAGTAACTTACTTAGTGTGGCTTTTCTACCCATAAGTCTTTGTAAACTCCAAGGTGGGATTTTCTATGAGCAACTGAGGAGCTCCTGATTGTAAATGTTATCCACGTGGAGTATTTCTGTTGGGAGTGGCACAATACAATGTTCTGGGAGGTTCCCACTCTCTCTCAGGTGC
This sequence comes from Orycteropus afer afer, assembly GCF_000298275.1. Taxonomy (NCBI): domain Eukaryota; kingdom Metazoa; phylum Chordata; class Mammalia; order Tubulidentata; family Orycteropodidae; genus Orycteropus; species Orycteropus afer. Next base: position 1,044,500 of record NW_006921681.1, read on the forward strand.
TTAGAGTTCTGATGCTATGATTGGCTAGTTTGACCACCCTGCTGGGCTCAAAAGGAGGCCTCCTAGAGGCAGAACTCTCTCTCTGACTGCTGGTTAAGGAAGACGTGCTGCCAAAAGAGACACGCACCTCTGAAAGAGACATGTGCTGCTGGGAAAGAGACGCAAGAGACACACATTGCTGAGTGAGACACCGAGGGACCAGCACTGCTGGGAAAGAGACTGTGAGAGACTGTTGGCTGAGGGACGGTGGGCTGGGAGAGAGACTGAGCGTTCTTCCTGAACTTGAGTTGTAGCCTGGTGCTTCCCTAATAAACCCTGCAATCTGTGAGTTCTGTGTGGCCACTGCAGCGAATTATCGAACCCAGGAGAGAGGTGGTGGGTGCTGTGGGAGGAACGGTTGGAGAAAGGGCTGGAGGGAGGCAGTATGTCTGGCCTTGCAGTAACAGGCCTTGGGTTACTGCTGGTAATCTGTCTTCCTCTTGTGGGATTACAGGAGGTCAGAAGATGTGGCCTCCTTGCCGTTTTTGCATTGGCTCTGTAAACTTTCATTTAAATCACACTAAAAAAAGAAAGAAAGAAATCAGATATCATATTGTACTGCACAAATCTGCTACAAAAGACCTCTTTAAAGTTTTGAAGAGCAATGTTGTCACTTTGAAGACTAACATTCGCCTAACCCAAGCCATGGTATTTTCAGTCACCTCATATGCATGTAAAAGCTGGGCAATGAATAAGAAAGACCAAAGAAGAGTTGATGCCTTTGAATTATGGTGTTGGCAAAGGATACTGAAAATACCATGGACTGCCAGAAGAATGAACAAATCTGTCCTGGAAGAAGTGCAGCTAGAAAGCTCCTTGGAATGAGAACGGTTATGTTTTCAGAAAGGCCCATTCCTTGGAAAAGGCTATCATGCTTGGTAAAGGGGAGGGTCAGAGAAAAAGGGGAAGACTCTTCAACAAGATGGATTGAAGTAGTGGCTACAATGACGGGCTAAATTATAGCAAGGATTGTGAGGATGGCGCATGACGGGGCGCTGTTTCAGTTGGAGCAGAGTCAAGGGCGCTCACCAACAACAACAGTAAAGAATACCTTGCCTTGATCATGATACTCTTTCAAGGTCTGTCTATAAGGGATTAAACTGACAACAGCAACTGGAAAGATTCAACAGGAACCTTAGGGGGCATTGAGTTAATGAGGGAAGAGCAACTCAGAAAAGCACGTGAGAAGGGTTGCACAAGAACAACGGGATCAATGTCACTGAATTGCACATGTAGAAATTGCTGGATTAGTGTATGTTCTGCTGTGCACATTCTCAACAACAAAAATTAAGTAAATTTGAAGAAAAAAAAAAGCAGCAGCAATGCTTAAAAAGCTGGAAATTCAATAAACTGCTATTCTGAGAACAAATCTATCATTAAGGTTCCAGTTTCAGGAGACAAAATTCTCATGTTTGCTGATCACAGAGCTTGTAATTACATCTCAGTGGCAATTCAAAATCAAAATATATTTTTTTAATGTATTGGTTATAAAAGCACAAAGGGGAAAAAAATTGAAATAGCAGACAATCTTCTGCATGTAGCATATTCACCCTCCTCTCCTGGGTTACATAAACTCCTCCTATCAACACTCCTCTGACAGCCCCTTTGGCAACATATTCCCACAGTGGCCACTTGATGCCCCTTTGTGACATTCGGCTTCTTTGGGGCTCATACCTAGAGCCCTCTCACAGGCAGTCATGCAGGTCAAAGAAAAAAAGCAAAGATCCTAAGTCTGACTCCATGTGTCCCCAGAACCAACAGAGATGTCATCATGCACATGATGGCAAAGGTTCCTCTGAGGGGCAGGGCACCCTCCTACAGTATCAAGATCCCCATTGTCCTTGAAGCCTGTCTCAAGTGTGGGCCTGGCACCACCTGAATCCAAATCACTTGAGGACATAGGAGCTGGGGCTTGCCAAAAGGCACTTCTTGCCATGTGGTAGGTTTTTTAGGGTCCAGCGGTGGTATTAGCTAGTTAAGTCAGCTGGTCAGCATAGCCTTAACAGACTGCTTTAGTTTGGCCTGGAGCTCTAATGGTGTAGTGTCTAAGGCATTTGACTGCTAACCAGAAGGCTGGTGGTTCTAACCCACCAGCCACTCCTAGTAAGGAAGGGTGGACAATCTGCTTCCAAATGGATACCACCTCAGAAACCCAAGGAGGGGTCACTACGAGTCGAAATCAACTTGACGGCAGTGAGTTTGGTTTTTTGGTTTTAGTTTGGCCTAACATAGGCTGGGGAGAAGACAGGAAAATGGCCGGACTAAAAATTCTTGTTTTGGGCTCTCAGAAGTAAGCACCATTAAAACCCACTGCTGTTGAGTCAATCCTGACTCATAGTGACCCTAAAGGACAGAGTAGAACTGCCCCACAGGGTACTCAAGGCTATCATCTTTATGGAAGCTGATCGCCAGACCTATGTCCTATTAAATAGCTGGTGGATAAGCAGCTGAAAGTTTAACCACTGCAGTGTCAGGACCCCTAAGCACCATTGTGACATAATTTAAAAACTAGCCTCTACCTGCTCCTGTCTATGGCAAGTTCCCCATGCCAAGCCTCTCTCTCTCTTCCTTTTTCTCTCTACAAACAGAGGCAACCTCCAAAGTTTATCACCCAAAATAATACAGGCCCATTACCATGGCTCAGCCACCTATGGCCAGAGGTGCCTGTCCTAAATTCCGAAGCACAGGCCTTGGTTCAGTGGCTGTCCCACCTCAAACTGTCATGGCATCTTAGCTGTTCCCACCTATTGTATCTGCTGCTATGCCAAGTGACAGCTACTAGGTGAACCAGCAGACACCCACATACACACAGAGCAGGCTTCGACCCCCGCAGCTTCCCGATGTCCAATGTAAGCCTAAGGGGAAATCTACCCCTGTGGTAATGCCAAACCGGTAGTACTCTTATTATTAAGAGACCCAGGACCTAGGTTGTCACCCACCCGCTCACACTGCTTGGTAGCCAACCCAATAAGCTTGTGGGCCAAGTCTCCTGTGTGGGGAGAACCCCCTTACCAAGAAGGAGAAGTGAAAACAGCTGAAGTGATCTTGCCAGACTGGCGATAATGCCCTCACTGGGATCCTTCTTACCTTCCAAGAAATCAGTGTCCCTCAAAAGGCAAGGTCAAAACATTCCGTATCTTATCATCTTAATCAACTGTCTTTAAAAATTATTAGCGAGGAAGTGGGAAGAATGCTATTATAGTGCAGGAATTGCAGTAAATGTCACAATTTGCTCTGTAAACTTTAACAAATTAAAAAATATATATATTTGACCTGATCCAACTTTCTCATGTTTATAACACACAGCTGGTAAACAAAAGGCCAAGGGCCAAGAGTGCATTTAAGTTTCCTCCAAGCCTCACTGTGCCTCCCCCCACCCCAGCCCACGCACGCATGCGTGCACACGCACACACGCATGCACACACTCACAGAGGCCAGGATGAGTGACAAGCATTCCCAACTGGTTCAGGGCTAACAGTTACCCTGAAACATCCAATAGATGATCCGTGTTATTTCCAAACTGGGCTTTCTGAAAAGGTATGAGGATGACACTACTCAGAAAAGTTGCACTACTCAAAAGATCCTGGGGGGTAGGGGGTCTCTGAGGTTTTCAAAAGGAAAGCACATATTGAACCTTCAAAAACGACTAGATCTGAGCTCTTAAGGACCTTAATCCATCCCTTACTGCCTTAGTTTCACCAACACTCAGGCAGACACAGATGGTGCATACGGTGACCAGTCAGTAAGAACTAGACTGCAGCCAACTTCCTATGGCATTGCTCTTATGTCTCAGTCATAGCTGGAAGCTCCCTGAGACCCAGGTTGTTTCTGTGTCTTCATAGTTCAGATCAGGCAGGCAAGTCATGAGGCCAGATGGACACAAAGGAACCTGGTCAAACGATGGCTCAGACACAGCTGGGTGTGATGGGTGCAATGTAACTCAAGTCCCCACTAGACGTCCTGTCCTCTGCCGCATCCCACCCCCCATCCCCACCCCGCGTCATTGGTTTAAAGTTCTTCTCCGGGATCTGGGTCTGAAGAAATTCTATGTGCAGAGTTCAGCTTTGGCCAAGTCCAGAATCTTTGGTGTTGAGGCAAAAATGGCACAATTAAGGTGAAGAAAATAGAAAGGTCACATTTTCTTCTCAAACTTAATGAAGACTGTGGTATAGCAATTAATCAGTGAAGGCAAAGTTTTTTTCCTAAATAGATTAACATGCCAGTTCTAAAAAGAAAACATCTTGCACAATAATAATAGCCATGTGTAAGCCACTTTAATATAAAATATGATTAAAACTCCTCAATTACAAGAGTTCAAGACTATAGAAAAACCAATGAGCTTCAATTTTATAACAAGTTTTAAAATCTGGGACAACTTTAGTTTTTAAAAAATAACCTTATATGCTAATTTCTGCTTATGATTCATTTTTCACAACCAAACTAAGAATTACTACATGGGAACATCAATGCAACAAACAAAATGTGCTAACCCACGTCACAAACTCGCTAATAAAGTGTATCACAGTCAGGGATGTAGCCAAAGAGCAAACGATGCCTGTTAAGTTTGAAACAAAATCCTGCCTTCTCTGAGGACAGAGGAGAAATACGCAAACAATTCCGATTTGAGAAATTTGCATAGAAATAGAAAATGGCAGCTCCTTGACCGCAAAGGAAATTGCAAAGCCTCAATGTGTTAAACTCAATCCAAGGAGCAACAAATGTTAAATTGGAGCCGAGGTGGGTCTTGAGCATTTTAATTTCCATCTATGCAAATAGCACACATGAATTTCAGGTGTGGAAATTAGCTATAAGCTCTTGAGAAGCATAATTATATACCATAATCATAAAACAATGCAGTTATTTCTGCAGGATCCCTTTTCAAAGTCACTCTCAAATGCTGATTTTTTTCATCAACAATTACATCTTTACATTAATAACCTCAGTTCACTACCCACTGCACCGGGAAACAAAACCCCAAGATGAGCATCGTTTTCTCCCTCAGTATCCTGCAGAAACCATGTGTTTGGTCTGTTTAACGTTAATTTGTAGAATTACTTCTGACAAGGTAGCAACTATTTCCTGGGACTCTGGAAATTCCTGTCTTACCCCCTTAGTGTGAATTGTTCCCTAGTCACTTCTCCTTCATACTCCACCCTCCACAAAAAGGCTACAGAACTCTCTGCAGCAAAGAATCCAGATCAGTCCCAGCCAGAGCTGGGAGCTCCACTACGTCTTCAGCTCCCTCTGCTGGATGCCAAAGTGACAGTTGTTGCAAAGCAAGACTTGCAGAAATGATTATTTACAAATTCGTATTTGTACAAAGATTTGCTTATTTCAAAAGTTAAGACTTTTATGATCACCATCCAAACCCTTTTCTGAAGGGTAGAAGACATATATAGCAATTCTAAAGAACCACATTTTATGTCTAGTGGACATTTTATTTCTATTAGAAAAAGGGGGGATACACATAACAGTTTTTATCAAGAGTAATTTGTAATCAAAACACAGAAATAACACAAATGCCCCAGAAAGCTGCATCTTTATTGACACTGACATTTCTCCACAAGAAGAGAACCTTAGAAGTCACTTGCTTTGCTTTGAATGAATTAGGAGTCCCTGTGTTTATATTTCGAAATCTTTCTCTTTGAGAAAAAGCACCAGATAAAATCGTCACATTTTTTAAATAAAATAGTGACTAACTGAAGCTCACATCTCCATGCCCTCATTTACCTGGTCAATGTCAGATCATCATCAGTTCCCTTAAAGTCACCCTGCACTTCTATTTTGGTATCACTACACTGAGAACTGAAATTTTCAAGGAGAAAAAAACTGTATTACCAATGAGTGAGTGGAGCCTACGTGAAGCCCTTTCCCTACGATTTCCAGTTTTCGGTTCAATCCACATTGCAGAGATACAAGGATAGCCACCTTTTTGGTTCCCAAGTTTTATTCAAGGACTCATACAAAATATTCCAGAGAAGTTAATTTTAATCCTCATCTTCTTCCTCTTCTTCGTCCTGGTTAATCTGGAAGTAACGTAATTCATAACTTTCTTTGCTGTTAGCAACTACGCGCAACCAATCACGTAGATTATTCTTCTTCAAATATTTTTTGGTGAGATATTTCAAATACCTGTAGAGAAAGAACACTTGAGAACTACACTGGACAGATGGTATTGCTGCATTCTGAAACATTTTAACTGTTATCAAATTTTCATTCAAAATAATTTCCCCACCCTTCAAAAAGGGCAACAATATGGCCAATACAAAGCCAATGCTTTATTTTAATGGGAATAAATAACAGTTACATTTCCTCTAAATTAGCAACAAAAATGAAAACACAGAAGTAGACCTAACAGTTGTCCATTAAACAAGTAATTAACAGCAAACATCTAACACCTATAAAATGGCTTTTAGTGACCACTGCAGAAAAGCTGTCAGTAGTAATCTGACAGTTAAGCACAACCTTAATGCCTTTATTGAGAAATCACTGTTTCCAGTGAGCTCCAAGCACTTCACATACATCACTGCATTGATTCCACACCTCCCTGTGAGGTGGTCTGGGTTACTGGAGTTGCTTCTTGGGGCTATGTTACACACTCACTTCTGCTATGTGATAGCTACGATCAGACACACGGACACCCTGCCCTTCGCACTCACTCTGGCTGTCTGCAGTAAGAGCACTCAGCTCTTAATCCGTTTGTCTAATTGTTTCCTCAGCTTGGATAAGAGCTAAAGGAGTAACCACAGCAAACCGCTCATTAGAAAACTCACCCTTTCTACACAGGCAGCAACCAGCCTTCTGCACCCAACATTCTAAGTACATAAAGCTTTTCTTCTCTCACCTGTTTGTTTACAAGGCCCTGAGGGTGATCTATTCTGGTATCTTCCCAAAAACATAAAAACGCAAAGGATTATGATGCCAATCAAATGCACTGCTGGGCAAGTTAATGTTGCCAAGCCTCAGTTTCCCCCAGCTGATCATGAGGATTAAAGAGATGCTCAGGAAGACCCCTGCATATTAACAAATAACCAGCTATTACCATACCAACAAACCCACCCAGCCCCAAGAAACTGTTTAACAGTGTCACACCAACAAAGGAATCTAGACAAAGATGTGAGGATCTCATTTCAAGTCTATCTACTTTTCTCTACATAAAAATCCATCAATTGGGTGTTCCATTTATAATCTATTTAGGTGAAGTTTTCAATGCAAAAGTTCAGGTCATTTGAAAATTTTTTTAACAGAATGCTGAAAAGAAAATCAAAAAAGTAAATTAAAAGTAAAAACCTGCAAAGGTGAGAGACAAACAGGCAAACGGTTTAGAATAAAAGTATTCTCATAGTTTCCACAAAAAGGAAAGCTGCAAGATTAAATTAAAGACTCCCTCCTTTTTCCCTCTGGGTAAGGAATAGATAATCTGTGGGAAATGAAGACATGTTAGAAAACATTCTCTTGTTGTTGTGGTGTGCCGTCAAATCGGCCCCGACTCATAGCGACCCCTCCTTGGGTGGCCGAGGCAGTATAGTATCACTATAGAAGTAGATTGCCCAACCTTCCTTCCGAGGAGTGGCTGGTGGGTTTGAACCGCCAGCCTTCTGGTTAGCAGTCAAGTGCCTTAGGGACTATGCTACCAGAGCTCCTATATTCTTAGTAGACTGGAAAACTCAAGACAGGCCACAGAAAGGTTATAGAATCTTCCCCACAGGCCCTGCTAAAACCCAGCAAGTTGGATGTCCTATATCTCCTGGAGTTTAGTTTCACTGTCTCTCTTACTGCATCAAATCTCCTTCCATGTAAATAAAATAATGCAGCCAATCAGACCATGTTCCTCACATAAGCTTTAAAGTCATCTCTTAACTGATTTGGCTGAAAATAACTATACCCAATTTGTCCTAACACACCTTAAAAATTCCAACTACCAAATTTAGTATAAAAAAAAGCTCTTAAGAGTAAGCCAGGCCCTGGAGCAGGAGCAAGGTATAAACCTGACCATTTCTTCAGCAAAATATTTTAGCAAAATATTCAGTTAAGTGTTCTAACCTCATCATCAAAACAATTCTAATAAGATAGCAGGACAAATGAATTACTGATACCATCCTAAAAAGAAGGGAAATGGGCCCACGTGAATTACGGGGAATGGCTTCAGCCTAAAACTGAGATCTCTGGATTCCTAGTCCAGTGCCATAATAGAAACGAAGGCAGAAAAAGTCCCAAAGCTCTTCAGTGTGATCAAGACAAAGGAAACATAATCTTTATTCTAAAAACACAGCCCAAAGCAGTCTAGTAAGCAGTTTTACAGCTTAGAATACTTAGCCTATGAAAAGCTAAAGGAAAAAAACTACCAAAAAGTGAATACATTCATTTATCCACTGCCTTTGTACTGGGCACTATTCCAGAAATTACCAGATGTAACCACTAAACAAACCACTCCATAGGCACCAACACTGCTGCTGTTCAGGAGAGCAGGAATCTTGTACTACGATGTACGCTAGTAACACTCTCCCTTACCTTTTGGAAAAAGGCACCTCGGAGGTTACAGTAATCTTGCTCTTGCTTCTTTCAATGGTTACAACCCCTCCACCGAGATTACCAGCTTTCCCATTAACTTTGATTCTTTCTTGAAGAAACTGCTCCTACAGAAACCAAAATGACCAATTACTGAAGTGACAGGTTCACTCCCATCTCACCAGAATTTTTTAATTTCTTAACACTGAAGAAAAACATTTGGTTTTTGAAAAATGTTTGTTGTTCCCATTATTAGTGGCCATCGAGTCGGCTCTGACATGTAAACAGAATGAAACACTGCCCAATCTGGCTCCATCTTCATCATCTGTTGGTATGTCTAAGGCCACTGCTGCGGCTACTGCATCAATCCATCTCATTGACCCTCTACTATTTTTTCTAGCAATTGGTCTTTCCTGATGATACATCCAAAATAAGTGAACCAAAAATCTTGCTATCCTTGCTTCTAAGGAGCATCCTAGTTGTATTTCTTGTAAGACCGATTTGTTTGTTCTTCTGGCACTCCATGGTCTACTGAATATTCTTCACTGACACCACAATTCAAATGCATCAATTCTTCTGTCTTCTTTTTTTGTAGTCCAGCTTCTTATGTACACAAGGTGACTGAAAAAAACATGGCTTGAGTCAGGTGCACCCTAGCTATCAAACTGGCATCTTTGCTTTATACAATTTGAAGAGGCACTTTTTTCCATTTAGCATGTTGTTTACTGGTACATTTAAATATTTAGTTTTTTTAAAAAATAGTGAATCTTTAATATTAATACAAAGTCTGAAATACAGGAACAGCAGTTAGAAAATGGCAGTATTTGACTTTACTTATACATACACTGTGAACACAACATTCTAGCATGAGCATACTTGACTGCTTCCACACAAGGTCAAATATGCCTCTACTTGGAAGGCTTATGGGGGAGAGCAACTTACTCATGGGTCAATGAGTAAGGAAATCCAGGGCCAAACTTTTACAAGGAATAGGCAAGTGAAGCTGCAGGCAACTTCTAAACCTAATGAGTACAAAGCACTGTCCTCAGCACTATTAGAGCAAGTTAAGTTTCTGATCTAGAAGGAGCAAAACCACACACAAATCTGCTCAGGGGCCATGTGCATGATCCAGCAGAAGGGACAGCAGCCAAAGAGCCTAGAGAGAAATTCCACAAACTCCTCATGTGAGCTTCTCCAAGTCATTCACTTCCTTGAATTTCCCGGGTCTTTGTTCAAAAAGAGCAGTAAGGTTTTTTTGCTTTTCTTCTAACGTATGAAGTCCCTAACTCCCTTTCAGGTCAAAATTCCTGTAATTCTCTATTTTAAAATTCAATCAAACAAACAAAAAAGAAAACCAAACTCACTGTCGTCAAGTCGATTCGACTCATAGTGACCCCTCCTCCTTGGGTTTCCAAGGTGGTATCTCTATGGAAGTAGATTGGCCAGTCTTTCTTCTGAGGAGTGGCTGGTGGATTCGAACTGCCAGCCTTCTGGTTAACAGTCAAATGCCTTAGACATCAGGCCAGAAATCTTGACTTTTACATCTTAGATTAACAAATCACTCAAGTTTTCTATCCAGAAAAGGCTTTTTGGAGGAAAGACAATCACATATACAGATTGGGGGAGGTGAGGGGGTGGCATGCAGATAAGGCAGGCAGGAAAAACCCAGAGTGAGCCACCACACGGACACCAAATTGGAAGAAGCTACAAAGAAAAGCAAGTCACTGGATAGAGCGCCTAGACAGAGAAGGAACTATACCAATTGAGGGACTTCTTGCTGGACAGGGATGAAAAAGTCATTGACATATGAGTAACAAACAAACAAAAAAATCAAAACCCAGTGATTCCAACTCATGACAACCCCACGTTATAGAATAAAACTGCTCCAGACAGTTTTTTAGGCTACAATCTTTATGGAAGCAGATTGCCAAGCCTTTCTTCCACAGTGCGGCTGGGTAGGTTTGAAATGCCAACCTTTATGTTAGCAGTTGAGTGCAAATCATTTGCACCACCCAGAGACCTATAAACTACAATAATATTTTCGTGGTTGTTAGCTGCCATCGAGTTGGTTCTGACTCATAGAGACCATATATACAACTAAATGAAATGCTGCCCAATTCTGTGCCACCCTCACAATCCTTGCTATGCTTGAGCCCATCATTGCAGACACTGTGTCAACCCATCTCGTTGAGTCTTCCCCTTTTTCCTTGACTCTCTACTTTACCAAGCATGATATCCTTCTCCAGGGACTGGTCCCTTCTGAAAACACGACCAAGTGTGTGAGATGAAGTCTAGCCATTCCTACTGTAATTCTGGCTATAATTCCTGCAATACAGATTTGTTCATTCTTCTAGCAGTCCAAGGTACATTTGAGATTCTTCAGTACCACCACAATTCAAATGTATCAATTCTTCAGCATTCTTTTTTTTTTTTAAATTAATTAATTTTTATTTGGGTGAAGATTTACAGAGCAAATTCACTTTCCATACATCAGTTCACATATACTTTGTCTCATGTCATTGACCACAGTTTACCACAATGCAACAGCTCCCCTCCCACTTCCTCCCCATAGTTACCTCTTCCCAGTGACCATCCATCCATACTCTCCTGCGCCCTGAGCTGTCTCCCTGTGCATAAGCAGCCCTTCCTTCTCCCATGATTTTTCTCTCTAGGGCATGTGTCTACTTGAGGTAAATGTTTAACCCACATCAGCATTCTTTTTTATTCATTATCCAGCTCTTATATGCCTATGAGGCTACTGAAAATACCATGGCTTAGGTCAGGTACACCTTAGTCTTCCAAGTGACATCTTTGCTCTTAAACACTTTAAAGAGGCCTTTTGAAGCAGATTTGCCCAATGCAATAAATCATCTGATTTCTTGTCTGTTGCTTGCACAGGTATTGACTGTGGATCCAAGTAAAATGAAATCCTTGGCCCCTTTAATCTTTTCTCTATTTATCCTGATATTGTTTATTGGTTTAGTAGTGAGGATTTATTTTATGTTGAGGTGTAATCCATATTGAAGGTTGTGTAGTCTTTGATGTTCATCATTAAGTGCTTCAAGTCTTCATTTTCAGCAAAGTTGTGACACCTGTATATTGCAGGTTGTTAATGAGTCTTCCTCCAATCCTGATGCCATGTTCTTCTTCATATAGTCCAGCTTCCCAGATTATCTGCTCAGCACATAGACTGAGTAAGTATGGTGAAAAGATACAAACCAGATGTACACCTTTCCTAATTTTAAACCATACAGTGTCCCCCTGTTCTGTTTGAACAACTGCCTCTTGGTCTTATGTACAGGTTTCTCATGAACACAATTAAGTGTTCTAGAATTTTCCATTCTTCGCAATGTTATCCATAATTTGTTATGATCTACAGTCAAAAGTATTTGCATAGTTAATAAAAGGTAACCTTTCTGATATTCTTTGCTATCAGCCAGGATCCACCTAAATCAGCAATGATATCCCTCATTCCACATCCTCTTCTGAATCCAGCTTGAATTTCTGGAAGTTCCCTGTCACCACATAGCTGCCAACATTTCTAAATTATCTCCACACCTGTCTGTGTTATTGATGATATGGTTCAATAATTTCCACATTCTGTTGAATCACTTTTCTTTGGAATAAGTACAAATATGGATCTTTTCCAATTGGTTGGCCAGGTAGTTGTCTTCCAATTTCCTGGTATAAACAAGTGAGTGTTTCCAGTGCTGCATTCATTTGCTGAAACATCTCAATAGGTATCCCATCAACCTGAAGCCTTGTTTTTCACCAATGCCTTCAGTGCAGCTTAGGCTTCCTCCTTCAACACCACTGGTTCCTGATCATATGCTGCCTCCTGAAATGGCTGAACAGTGACCAATTCTTTTTGGTACAGTGACTCCATGTATTCCTTCCATCTTTTTTTGATGCTTTCTGCATTGTTCAGTATTTTGCCCATAGAATCCTTCGGTATTGCAACTGAGAATTGAATTTTTTTTCTCTAATTCTTTCAGCTTGAGAATTGCCAAGCATGTTCCATCCCTTTTAGTTTTCTAATTTCAGGTCTTTACATATTTCATAATAATACTTTACTGTCTTCTTAAGCTGCCCTTTGAAATCTTCAATGCTACAACAGGTTACCTAAATCCCATTCTGTATTATTAGTGTCCATTAGTGACCCCCTAATGTTTTTATTATTTTTTAAAAACTATCTGAGCAATAGTTAAAGTTCTGAAGACTAAAGGGTAGAGGCAAATTTAGGAGACTTATGCATACAAGTAAGAAGTCTGCATTCCTCAAACATGGCTACTGGAGAGGAAAAGAGTAAAATGCCAAAACCAAGTTGGAGAATCGAAATGTGGCAGGGAGGTTATTTAATTTTTCTGGGTTGAAGTGGAGTAAGAATACTGGGGAGTAAGACCAAACATGAGGCAAAAAAAATCAGTACAGAGGACTGTCCCAAGGAACCAAACTCCAATTACAAGTCAGCAAGCAGGAATTTTTTAACAAAAGCATTGACATCCTGATGCTTAATAAAATGGAAAGCCTCAGGAGGTGCTACTTATCTGTGCAATGCTCTGACTAAGGAGTGAAGCCCTGAACTGCAGCAGTCCCTATCAGGAGCATCAGGCTCACACCAAAGCGCAAGGGGGTTACTGGATCCAATAAACAGTTTGCCTGTTTCTTTGCCACTTTTAAGTAAATTTATTTTTGGAAATTAAAAAAAGAAAGCAAAAAAAAATAGCTCTCTACTACCTATATGCCAGGAAAACATGCTAAAAAGTTTACAACTTTATCTCATTTATTCCTCACGACCCTGTTACACACACAAGAGAAAGCAAATCTTACAAAAAGATAACCTGAGCTCTGAGTTAAACGGTAGAGCTGGAACTGTGGTGTTATCTATAAGCGTGGAAACAGAAATGTGCTCTAGTAGTTTCTCAACAGGGTAATGGAGGTTTGTGGTAGAATTTTTGCCTTCAACGTGGGAAGACCTGGGTTCAATTCCCAAATAATGCAGCTCACTGGCAGTCACCACTAATCAATACAAGTTTGTGTTTGCTATGATGCTGAACATGCTTCCATGCACTTTTTAGACTAAGACGAACTAGGAAGAAAGGTCTGAGGACCCACTTCCAAAAATCAGCCAGTGAAAACCCTATGGATCACACCGCTTTGATGTACAACCAACTATGGGGATAGAGCAGGACCAAGCAGTGTTTCATTCCATTGTGCATGAGGCTGTCATGAGCAAGAGGCTAACTTGACAGCAACTAACAGGAGGATTCTCAACAGTATCTCAGAAGATTCACTACTTCGTAGTAAGTGGCATCAAGAATGTAACTTACAAAATTGGCAGCATCCATGATTCCATCTTCTACAGGGTGAGTACAGTCAAGGGTGAACTTCAGAACCTGCTTCTTTTTTTTGCCCCCCTTCGCCACAAGCTTTTTCTAAGAAAACACACAAATGATAACAGAAGATGAGGTATACCAGTTCAAACAAAATTAGCAAAAACAAAAATGCCAGAGGTAAATAAGCCCACAAATACAAAACTCATTGAGTTTTACCCGTATGTATCTCTAAGAGCCCTGCTCTGCCCAAGAGTGGCAGAGGAAGGGTATCAAAGAGGTTAGCTCTACAAACCTTAGGGGTCTTGGGTTACCTTTCTGATGGGGAAATCATTAGAGCACTCTTAAGCCATTTAAATTGCTCAGCCTTCCCAATCTGTCTGGTCTGGGTATGCAGGTCTGTTAGCTTATGAACCACAAGAGAAAAAAAAAATTATCTTTTATTTGCCCTAAAATTTCAAAATAGCATTTCAAGGACTGCACCTCAATTATTTTATCCCAAGATTAGTGCACAGACATACAAATGCCTTGCACATTTTAAACAACTTTAATCTGAAATCAACCCTTGTCCTGACTCTCCAGATTCCGTCCTGATGTATTTCAGCTGTTCTCTTGCTCCTATTTTAACCTACATTTTCAGAAGCAGCAACTACACCACCACAATATTCTAGCTGCTCATCCATCCTAGCTTGGGCAAGAGACTAAAACTTAGGTTGTGATTACAACACTGCTGTCAACAATCCCAGGCCTTTTGCTTGATTCAGCCTGTGCATTAGTTATTTCTAAAACACCAGTTACAGTACATCCCTTGAGGTTCCAGTCTGTTCTCTCAAAAAGAAGTTTCTCTGAACCTTTTCCTTCTACAAATGCTGACACCATTAAAACTACTCTTGTACAACCTACTTATCTGAACTTACACTTTAAAAGGGAGCTCTGGTAGCATAGTGCCTAAGGCACTTGACTGCTAACCAGAAGACTGGTGGTTCAAACCCACCAACCACTCCTCGGAAGAAAGATGGGGCAATCTACTTCCGTAGTGATACTGCCTCAGAAACCCAAGGAGGGGTCGCTATGAGTCGGGTCCGACTCGAGGGCGCATAAGAACAACAACATAACAACACTTTAAAAAGCTTTGCTCAATCGAAACATTAAATATCCCTTTCCAAGAACACATCTTCAGACCTTTCTTTATGTTTAAAAGAATTTCATACAAAGCTTTAAACCGGGTCAATTTTTCAAACGGTAGTTATTTGCAGGTGCTGTCCAGTCGATTTTCTACTCATAGCAACCCCATGTAACACAGAACTGTCCCATACGGTTCTCTTAGCTGTGATCTTTACGGGAACAGACTGCCAGTCTTTCTCCCAGGAAGCCGCTGGGTGGGTTACAAAACCACCAACTTTTCCAGTTAGCAGCCCAGCTCTTAAACATTGCGCCAGCAGGGGCTCCTTTTTAGCTACTGCAGAAAGCACTGATTTTGTTTTTACGTATCTTCCCAATAACAACCAAGTGGGCTCTGCTTTAAGACCTAAGCCCAGAAATAAAAAATTAGCAAGTAAAAGACCTGCCCACCAAAGACTTCATGCCTTCCACAAATTTTAAATCAAAGGTATACAAATACATAGAAGCATTTAAAAGCCCACCCAGGCAGATAGAGTAAGTCAACTACAAATGTCAACAAGGTAGTCCCAACACGGGGGTGGGGGGTGCTAAGCTCTCTGGGACAGCACCGGAAATCAACTTTCTCGAAGCACCCTGGAACGACCGCAGCACATCCCATTTCCAGTCTGGCTAAGGGAAAATGACATTGGGTGCCTTCGCTGTACAACCGCGCTGAGATACTAATTTCCTCTGAAAGCGCTAACTAAAAGGCTCCTCAAGCTAGGCCTTCTCTCTGAAAACAGACCGAAGGAGGCATCCTTTTGAGAGCCATTTCCAACGAAGTGGGGCTCCCAAGGTAGCAGGTCCCCTTCTTCATCCCTACCCCCTCTCAGGTAACCAGGCCCAGGCCCTGGATGCCTCACACCGGGCTCCGAGGGCCCGTGAGTAGACCAAGCCGCAGCCTCCACGCTTCAGCTCCCCGCCGGCCCTAGGAAGGGGCGCATGCCTGAGCCGCGGCCACAGAGAGCCGCTGGATCGCCCTCCGGGGCCTCAGGCCGCGGCCTCCTCCGCCCACAACGTGCTGGGCCAAGCAGCAGCCTTGGCCCGCTCCAACCGTCCTGCCGACTCAGCCCCGGCGGGACACTGCAGAGCGACGTCCCCCGGGAGGCTGCGCAGGAGCCAGGCCCTAAGATGCCCACGTGCCTCTCCCGAGCCGAGGCCTCACGAGGAGCCATACTAACCACAGGTGCCATGGCGGCAGCGGAGGCAGAAAGGGAGTTCGGCGAACTACGCAGACGCAAAGAGCCCGCAGCGCGCAGCGCACGCAGGGCCCAGGCAGCACAAATAGCTCAGCCACGCCCCTCGATCACAGCGGCTTCGCTCTGTTCCGTACGCTCGAGAGCGATTAGTTTTGCCTGAATGCAAAACTCGTGCCTCCCTAGCTGAGAGGGTTGTAAGGGAGAAAGGAGACCGGGTGGCCAGTCCCACTGCGGATGATCGGAGGGGGAGAACCCAAAGAGAAATAAAGAGGTTGGCTCTACTTTTTAAAGTTCTTGGAAATAAAATAAAATAATAGGGAACTTAATCAAACTACAAATTATAAGTTAATGATATGCGAATCGGACCCACTGACTTGGTGAACAGAGGATCTTCTGGCCATGGAGAAATTGAGAAGCTCTGAAGTCGCCATGGTCCAATCCACAATCCTACCTAAAGACTCCCAGGTTGGCAGCTCAAGCCCAGGAGCTGGATCTTCCCGTGCTGTTTCTCCTGGCTACGGCTGGACCATCAGCAGCATCGCCTGGGACTTTGTGAGAAATGTAAATCTTTCCGGTATGACCCCTCCAAATCATTGCCATCAAGTCGATTCCCGACACTATAGGACAAAATAGAACTGCTCCATAGAATTTCCAGGAGCTCTAGTGGTGTAGTGCTTAAGGCATCTGACTGCTAACCAGAAGGCTGCCGGTTCAAACCCACCAGCCACTCTTCGGAAGGACACTTGGGCAATCTACTTCCGTACAGATACCGCCTCAGAAACCCAAGGAGGAGTCGCTATGAGTCGGATCCGACTCGACAGCAGTGAGTTTGGTTTTGTTTTGGTATAGAGTATCCAAGGCTGTAAATCTTTATGGAAGCAGACTGCCTCCTCTTTCTTCCGTGAAGCAGATGGTGGATTCGAACTGCCAACTTAAGCTAGCTGCTGAGCTCTTTATCACTTTGCCACCAGGGATCTTTGTGACCACACACCCCCACAATCTCAAATTCAAGCAGCCCACCCACCCTCTACTCATCACCTCCTAGTATTCCAGCCCTTGCCTTCTGGTTTCCTAGTGTGGAGGCTACTGCCTGTCAAACTTGTACATAGATAGGAATCACCTTGATATCTGGTTAAAATGCAGATTCCAACTCAATGGCAAGGAGGGGAAGAGCTCAGTGGCCTGAGATTCTGCGTTTTTACAAGTTCCTAGTCAATGCTGATGTTGCTGGTCTACAGCCCACACTTTGAGTAGCAAGGGTCTTCACACCTAAACCTACAAACCATTGGAAATTATATTTCAGGGTGCTTGATTGTATCCACTTACCCTCCATGCCCACAATATTTTACTAGGTGAGTGCTTCATTGTACTCACCTAGTAAAGCCCAGTCAAGGTTTTGAAATTTTTGGAGGAAACCTGCATGATGCTGACTGGTCTAGGTTTAAACTCAGGACTACTGTGCCTGACCAAGCCTAATTATCCACCAAGCTCCACACCCACCCTGTTGTTGTTGACTTGGTCATGCTGGGGCTAGGCCTCTGCAAACCACAATTCTGTTCTCTGCCAGCTTCCTGGGTTAGCTAGGGGATCAACAGGAGAAACAGCAAAGCTGGAGAAAGAAGAGACATGTTCCTGCGTGCTTCCTGGTCCTGTCTGTGTCACCCACTCTTGCTTCATCTTGGCAGTGGCAATTGGAATATTCTAGAACCAGCGGTTGAATCCAGTTTGTAGTTATTCCAACCTGCAGAACCAGCCTCATTTCTCCTTTCCCTAAAGATAGCAAACCCAGCTTAGGGGCACCTCCTCCTCCTCAGATGTGAGTTTCAGCTACCCACAGCCCCTCCTTCAAGCTTCTACATTTTAATAACACCACTCTAGGAGTGGTAAAGGTAAAGATACAAACCGTTTGCAACCGACTAACCTAAAGGTTGGTGCTTTGAACCCACTCAGCAGTGCTGTTGCAGAAAGGCCCGATGGTCTGCTTCTATAAGGATCACAGCCAAGCAAACCCTATGGAGCAGTTCTCTGTAACACATGGGGCTCCATGAGTCACAGTTGACTCTGAGGCAACAGGTTGGGCTTTTTTGGCTTAGGAGTGGTCCTGAAGTTGTTACTGTTCTTATTTTATTGCTTCATTTACCTAGTTAACATCTGTTATAGATTGAATTATGACCCCAAAAAAATATATGTTGTAAATCCTAAACCCTACACCTATGGTTATAATGCCAATTAGGAATGGGTATTCTTTGTTATGTTAATAGGGCAGTATTAGGATAGGGTGTGTCTTGAGTCAATCACTTGTGAGATATAAAATGAGTAGATTAGGCAAGCAGAGATGGGGAAGATAGATGCCACACCATGTGAACCAAGGAACAAGGACCTTGCCCCAGAGCCAAGAAAGAGAGAAAGGCTTCCCCTACAGCTAGTGTCCTGAATTTGGTTTCTAGCCTCCTAAACTGTGAGAGAAGAAGGGAGTGCGTCAGGGTTGTATTCTTTCTCCACACTTATTCAATCTATATGCTGAGCAAATAATCCGAGAAGCTGGACTATATGAAGAAAAACGTGGTATCAGGATTGGAGGAAGAATCATTAACAACCTGAGATATGCAGATGATACAACTTTGCTTGCTGAAAGTGAGGATGACTTAAGGCACCTACTGATGAAGGTTGAAGAATACAGTCTGCAGTATGGATTACATCTCAACATAAAGAAAACAAAAATCCTCACAACTGGACCAATGAGCAGCATCACAATCAATGGAGAGAAGATTGAGGTTGTCAAGGAATTCACATTGCTTGGTTCTACAATCGATGCCAACGGAAGCAGCAGTCAGGACATTAGACGACGTGTAGCATTGGGAAAGTCAACTGCGAAGGAACTCTTTCAAGTGCTGAGGAGCAAGGATATCTCCTTGAGGACTAAGGTGCGCCTGACACAAGCCATGATATTTCCAATCACCTTGTATGCATGTGAGAGCTGGACTATGAATAGGGAAGACCGAAGAAGAGTTGATGCTTTTGAGTTGTGGTGCTGGCGAAGAATGCTGAAAGTACCATGGACTGCTAAAAGAACTAACAGATCTGTCCTGGAGGAAGTGCAGCCAGAATGCTCCTTGGAAGCAAGAATGGCCAGACTTCGTCTCACCTATTTTGGTCATGTTGTCAGAAGGGACCATTCCCTGGAGAAGGATGTCATGCTTGGTAGGGTGGAGGGTCGACGAAAGAGGGGGAGGCCTTCAACGAGATGGATTGATACAGTGGCTGCGATGATGGGCTCGAGTATAGCAGGGATTGTGGGGCTGGTGCGGGATCGGGCAGTGTTTCGTTCTGCTGTGCATGGGGTCGCTATGAGTCGGAAACGACTCGACGGCACTTAACAACAACAACAAACTGTGAGAGAATAGATTTCTCTTTGTTAAAGCCCCCACTTGTGGTATTTCTGTTATAGCAGCACTAGATAGCTAAGACAACATTGTTTATTACCTCAATTAAAAAACTAGCATCTCCTGCCTGAACCCTGACTCCTATCTCAAGCAAGCCCTCAGGGCTGCCTGACAATCCCCAAATCCTCTCCTATTTACACCTCTGGACAGATTATCCACCCCTCCCACCCAGCTGATGACTTCAATTCCTCTCCTCTAGAACATAGAACCTTCCAAAGAGAACATCTGAGACACTCTCACCCCCATATTTGACCATCCAGCAATATCTGTCCTCCACACCTTGCCTTCCCTTCTGTTCCTGTGGAAGACACATCTTGCTGCCATCTGAGGCCACCCGCTACACTCAGGCATTAATCTCATACATACACTTCTGTCTACTTGAACACATCACTCCAACAATTCTCACCCCTCTCATGAAGTCATCAATTTATCTTTTCTTCTGGATCATTCCCACCACCACTGAAACATCCTTTAATGGCTCCCATCTTTAAAAAAAAAAAAAACCTTTACCCCTGACAGTCCCTTCAGTTACCAACCCATTTCTCTCCAAGTCTGCACAAAACTTGAAAAAGCTGTCTCCTGTTTCTCTATTTTCTGTTTAATCTGCTCTCTCATCAGACTTTTACCCCCACCTAGTCCAGGTCACTAGGGGCCACCCCCTGTGAAGCACCCAGGCCAGTTCTCAGTCCTCCCTCTTCCCACATCTCTTAGCACCATTTGCCTCCATTGATCACTCTGTCCTTGCAACAATTTTTGTTTGTTTTTAACCTGGGCTCCCTAAACCAAACCAAAACCACTACCCGTCAAGTCGCATCCAACTCATAGCGACCCCTCCTTGGGTTTCTGAAGCGGTATCCCTAAGGAAGTAGATTGCCAACCTTCCTTCCGAGGAGTGGCTAGTGGGTTTGAACCACCAGGCTTCTGGTTGGCAGTCAAATGCCTAAGGCACTACGCCACCAGAGCTCCCCTGGGCTCCCTGGATAATATTTTTTTAGTCCTACTCCCTGCCTAGGAGGAGCTCAGGTGGCATAGTGGGTAAGACATTTGACTGCTAACCAGAAGGCTGGCAGCTCAAATCCCCACCCACTCCTGGAAAGGAAGACTGGGCAATCTACTTTCACAGAGATACCACCTTAGAAACCCAAGGAGGGGTCACTATGAGTTAGAACTGACCATGGCAGTGAGTTTGGGGTTTTTTTGGTTCTTTTTATTTTGGCCTCCCTCTCTGGCTGCTGCCCCTCCTTGTTGCTTCCTCCTCATTTCTGCATGTGAAGTGCCCCCGGGCATAGAGCTCCTCTCATCTTTATCTACACATGCTTTCTAGCAGCTCTTACCCAGGCTGGTACCTTTAACTGTGACCCCACGTCTATGGGTGCGTTCTACACCTCACCCTAACTCTAAACTTATACAACCAATGGTCTCTCGACATTATCATGGGTGTCCAGGAGACCACCCTCACCTCCAGACCCTCACTGTGAGATCCCACTTCCACCTCTTCTCTCTCAGCCTCAACCCCCAACTCTTACCCTCAGGACCCTACCTCCACCTCTTCACCCTCACTGTCACTTCCCTACCTTCACCTCTCCACATTCAGTCTTCCCCTGTTCCTACAAGCCCATGAACCCACCTTCAACCCTCCACATACCCTTTGCCCTCACCTTCTCTAACTCTCCATCCTCCAGCCTCACCCCATGCCCATCCTCATCCCCTTCTCTCCCCACTCCTCACCAGGGTGCCTTTATCTCTGGTCTTCTTTTCTCTCCTCTACATTTATTCCAACTTTTGGGACTTTGCACTTGCTGTCCCCTCTGCTTTGAACTATTCCTGGCTTTTCTTGTGTCCAGTCTCTTCTTATCCTTCAGAGGTCTTGAGGTGCAAAGAGTGGAGCAGGCCCTAGAGCTTTTTGTTGTTGTTGAACACAAGTCACTTAGCACTTTTTTTTTTTTTTTTTTTTTAGGAACCCTAGTGACACAGTAGGAGCTCTGGTAGCATAGTGCCTAAGGCACTTGACTGCTAACCAGAAGGCTGGCAGTTCAAACCCACCAGCCACTCTTCAGAAGGAAGATGGGGCAATCTACTTCCGTAGTGATACTGTCTTGGAAACCCAAGGAGTGGTCACTATGAGTTGGGTCCAACTCAACAGCACATAGCAACAACAACAACAACAGTAGCACAGTAGTCAGAGCACTCAGCTGCCAACCAAAAGATCAGAGGTTGGAACCCACCAGCAGATACCCAGGAGAAAAATGAGGCAGTCTTTCCCTGTAAAGGTTTACAGCCTTGGAAACCCTATGGGACATCTCCTCTCTGTCCTATAGGGTCACCACAAGTCAGAAGTGACTGCACAGCAGTGGGCAGTGTCTGTCCATGGTGCAGTTTTTATACACTGTAGAATCGTACCCAGTTCTTCAGAAGCTTATTGAACTATAATGTAACTGATTCATACTCTTAAAACAAAACCCACTGCTGTCAAATTGATTCCAACTCACAGTGACCCCATGGGACCAAGCAGAACTGCCCAGTAGTGTTTCCAAGGCTACAATCTTTGAAGCATATCACCACATCTTTCTCCCTAGGATTGGCTGGAGAGCTCATACAGATGACATATCTGTTGGGCAGCCAAGCGCCCAACCACTGTGCCACCAGGGCTCCTGTCCTACAGTATCAGTAGAATAAAACTGTCATGATTGAAGTTCTGTGACATTATGCTTAAGAGATCTAAGCCAAGCTACTGCATTTTTTAAAAAATACATTTTATTGAAATATAATTTATGTACAATGAAATACACAAAACATCTAGCAGTTCTTGCTGCTAGCAGTTGCAAAATTTAACTGTTCTGTGACTGTTGGGCTGTTTATCTGTAGGTACAGAACATCTCGTGACAGCCTCCATCTTGCTCAAACAAAGGAAGGCATCCATTCTGAGCAAGTACAGGACCAGAAGAGAAGCACACTCAGCTTCCAAAAAAGGCTAACTTCTAGGGTCTGGAAGAGAAGTGCCACTTACCTTTCAAAAAAAGGATAATCTGAGTGTAAAAAGGAGACCCAAGTCCCTAATTTGCCAGCTGTACAACTTTGGCGTTTTGCCGCCTGTATCTGCTGTGTGTCGAACAAAGGCAGGGGCTCAGCTAGTGTGCTTTCCACCTGGCTGCTGCTCCACTGTGCAGTGCTTCATTAAAGGCTTGCTTTGAAAATCTACCTGTCTCAGAGCAGTTCTTTCTCAACAGGAGACAGGAGCCCACCAAGGCTCCCGGGGTCTCCATCCTGTGACAATCTCAAGCTCAGTGCCCCTCTCTGCCCAGGGTTATCTAAGGTGGCCCTCAGCCCCACACCCTCCCAGCTGCCATCCGTCTAGTCATTATTTGCCTCAAAGCATTTAACACAGGCTGTCATTATTGTCTTTATTTGTTTGTAGACTTAGTTCAACTTGGCTAGCCTGTCCCCTTCTGTGTCCCAGTGCCTAGTACAACATCTGACCCATGGTAGATGATAAATAAATATTAATTAAAAGGATAAAGACATAAATGGATGAATTAAAAAAAAAAAAAAACTATCAAGAACATCTTGCATTTCCTGCTGTCCCTTCAGAGGAAAAAAATGCATCATCCATTTACAAAATACCCGCCAGGGTACTGAGAGTAACACTCTCTACCTCCTAAGGTTATGGTCAAAAGTTGATAATATTGTTATTGTTTCTTGGAACACAAATGGGACTTAGGATAGGGAAAATCCTTATAAGAAGGGAGATTCTGTCTAGAATTCACTTCCTTCTTCTCCTAGCAAACTCCTACTCATTCTTCAAAACCCAACTCAAGTATTATCTCTTAGTTTTTTCTTAAAAATGATTAAAAAACACAAAACTTATTGCCATCAAGTCGATTCCAACTCATGTTGTTATTGTTGTTAGGCGCCATTGAGTTGGCTCCAACTCATAGTGACCCCTATGCACAATATAACAAAATACTGCCTAGTCCTGTGCCAGCCCCACAATACCTGCTACACCTGAGCCCATCATTGCAACTGCTGTGTCAGTCCATCTTATTGAGGGCCTTCCCCTTTTTTGTTGACCTTCATTTTTCCAAGCATATCCTCCAGGGAATGGCACCTTCTGACAACATGACCAAAGTAGGTGAGACAAAGTCTCGCCATTCTCACTTCCAAGGAACATTCTCGATACACTTCTTCCAGGACAGATTTGTTAGTTCTTTTAGCAGTCCATGGTTCTTTCAGCATTCTTCGCCAACACCAAAACTCAAAAGCATCAACTCTTCTTTGGTCATCTGCATATCACAGGTTGTTGATGAGTCTTCATCCAATCCTAATGCCAAGCTCTTCTTCATATCGTACAGCTTCTCAGATTATTTGCTCAGCATACAGATTGAATAAGTATGGTGGAAGGATACAACCCTGACACACTTCCTTCCTGATTTTAAACCATGCAGTATCCCCTTGTTCTGTTCGAACGACAGCCTCCTGGTCTATGTACAGGTTCCTCGTGAGCATAATTAAGTGTTCTGGAATTTCCATTCTTCTCAATGTTATCCATAATTTGTCATGATCCACACAAGCAGATGCTTTTGCATAGTCAATAAAACACAAGTAAACATCTTTTTGGTATTCTTTGCTTTCAGCCAAGATCCATCTGATATCAGCAATGATATCCCTCATTCCACATCCTTTTCTGAATACAGCCTGCACCTCTGGAAGTTCTCTGTCAGTGTACTGCTGCAACCATTTTTGAATTATCTTCAGCAAGATTTTACTTGTGTGTGATATTAATGATATTGTTCAATAATTTCGACATCCTGTGGGATCATCTTTCTTTGGAATGAGTACATATATGGATCTCTTCCAGTCAGTTGGCCAGGTAGTTGTCTTCCACATTTCTTGGCATAGATAGACAAATGAGCACCTCCAGCATGGCATTCGTTTGCTGAAACATCTCAATGGGTATTCCATATTCCATCAATTCCTGGATCCTTGTTTTTCACCACTTCCTTTAGTGCAGCTTGGACTTCTTCCTTTAATACAATTGGTTCTTGATCATATGCCACCTTCTGAAATGGATGAACATTGACCAATTATTTTTGGTACAGGGACTCTGTGCATTCCTTCCATCTTCTTTTGATGTTTCCCAAATCATTCAATAGAAACTTTCAATATTGCAACTCAAGGCTTGAATTTTTTCTTCAGTTCCTTCAGCTTGAGAAATGGCAAGTGTGTTCTTCCCTTTTGATTTTCTAACTCCATATCTTTGCACATTTCATGATAATAATTGACTTTGTCTTCTCAAGCTGCTCTTTGAAATCTTCTGTTCAGCTCTTTCATCTTGTGATTTCTTCCATTTGCTTTTGGTACTCTCCATTCAAGAGCAAGTTTGAGTCTCTTCTGACATCAATTTTGGTCTTTTCAATTATTTTTTGTTTTCTTCATGGATGATGTTTTTGATAGCATCCCACAATTCCTCTGGTTTCCCATCATTTGCATTCAGTGCATCAAATCTATTCTTTAGATGGTCTCTAAATTCAGGAGGGATGTAATCAAGGTCATATTTTGGCTTTCATGGACTTGTTTTGTTAATTTTTATTGTGATTTGAGTGAAAGTTTACAGAGCTAATTCATTTTCCATACAGCAGCTCACATACACTTTGTCTCATGACATTGACTGCAATTTCCCACAATGCAACAGCTCTCATCCCACTTCCTCCATATAGTTGCCTCTTCCCTATGTCCTTCCCTCTCATGCACTCCTGTCCCCCAAGCTGTCTCCTTGTGCATACACAGCCCTTCTATTCTCCCATGATTGATCTCTCCAAGGAGTGTATCCACTTAATGTAAATGTTCACCTCATATGCCTATCTTTTATTTGGCTGGAAGCCACAGGAGTGGGTTCAATTCCAGATGTGAAGGGCAGCTAGGGGCCATAGTCTCAGGGGTTCCACCAGGCTCTATCATACCAGCAAAACTGGTCCCTCTTTTTTTTTTTTTATGATTTTGAGTTTTGTTCCACATTGTTCTCCCACTCTATCCAGGATCTCCTACATACATCCCCTTCCGAATGGTTGACAGTGGTAGCCAAGCACCATCTAGTTCCTCTTGTCTCATAGTCGTATAGGCTGCGGATCACATAGTGTACCAGTTGTTTAGACTAATTCTTTCCATGCATCTTTAGTTTCCTTCATTCTTTTTTCTCATGGACTTGTTTTAACTGCCTTCAGCTGCAACTTGAACTTGCATATATGAGCAGTGTAAGGTTGGGTTGCCGATGCCTAGAGAAACCAGGCCGGAGAAATAGAGAAGAAAAATTTATTTAAGAGATGCAAGCATCTCTCCGTGCTAGAGAGGCCAACCAGCGATTGTCTGAGTTAGGGTCTTTTATTCTCTCTGAACTCCTCATTCCTTTGTCTCCAGGTTTAAGATGTCATAGGGTTTAGTCAGCCAAGTCCCATGATCAGCCCATTCCTTCCTTTCAGTCACTTTGTTTTTTCCTTGTGGTCACGGTGCCCCTATAGGATAACTTTTTACAAGAGTCAGACAATAGTCATTAACTATTTTCAGAAGTCTAATAGCCTGGAATTTTATTTATTTATTTATTTTTTAATATTCTATTTTGGCTAAGTGTAAATTATTGTGAGGTTTGATTTTATTAACCCTTCATTCCCTCCTCTTTTTGTTGTAAACTTAGCTAACAATTTATCTAAATTTGTGTTACTAGGGATGTTGTTTCTTTCTTGTGTAACTGCTTCCTGCTAGTAAAGGATGTAGAGCTGTCCCTATGTTTTATGTTGGGATATAGGTTGATAACGGACTGGTCGTAAGAGGAAGATATCTTTTATTGAATTGTTGATTATTGTTTTAATATGATCTTGCAGAAATTTCCTAAAATTTTTAAATAGGTAAGGTCCAAACATTAGTATTAAGAATATACATATGAGAGGTCCCAATAAAGGTAATAGACAAGAGAAAGTGGGTATCACAAGGTTAATGAAGAGGTGACAGAGGGTTTGTGCTTGAACAATGTCTCTTAGAAAGATCAGCACGAGGCTGGTCCCCATGAGGCGGAGGTCAAAGATGTCCCAAATGTCCAAACTACCATGCCACTCCATCAT
>NW_006921681.1:1071846-1073228 GCF_000298275.1 Orycteropus afer afer
CTGACCTTAACTACCACACCACCCCAAACAGGCATGGATAATGGGATTTACAAAACACCACAGAATGGAGGACAATGGCTAGAAGGGCCATATCAAGCAATTCACTGCAGTTTGTTAAAGTATCTGTTGAGTGAGAAGGCAGAGGATGGGAGGATTAGGGTCTGTTCATTGAGGAAGTAAGGGAAGGGGTGTCATTGTTAAAGGGGCTTGAAATTTGGTTAATATATCTCTTCCTAAAATTGGAGTAAGACATTTAGGTAGGATAAGGAAATTATGTGTAAATGGAGTTCCAAATAAGCAACAATGTATAAGCGGTGTAATTAAGGGTTGTGTTATAAATCCCGTCAACCCCCATAACAGAGATAGAGAAGGGATTTAAAGTTCCAGCAAATTCAGGTAGGGCAGAGTAAGTGGCCCCTATTAAAAACGAGATAGGTTTACCTGCCACTGTCATAATTACCCCTGCCTCCATTGTCGAGATAGGAGTTATCAGGACCTGTTGGGAGCCCAGGCATCTTCAGTCTTCAGTAGCAAGGCCAAAAAGATCAGGAAGTTCCAAACCAGACTCAGAGGAAGGTATTTTTGGAACAGATGCAATCCTGCTTCAAGGGCCCTGATTGCAGTCTGACTCCCAGTGTCTCTCCCCACCACACTCTGGACAAAGTCCAGATGGGGGTCTTGGATTTGGACAGAATCTGGCCCAATGGCCTTCCTTGCCACATTTGAAGCATGGTCCCAGGGGATGCTCAAGTTTGCCTCTCCATGGCCCTGGAGAGGGATTAAGAGTAAGTTTTCCCTGTGCTGGCTGTCTCACGGAGCCTTGTAAGACAGTGGCTAAAAGGTGGACTTTTGCCTGATCTTATTTTTGTTTTTGTCATTTTAATTCCTCGTCTCTATTATTAAAGACTTTAAAGGCAAGATTAAGAAGGTCTCCTTGAGAGGTTGTAGACCTGTTTCTGGTTTCTGAAGTTTCCTTCAGGTGTCAGGGGGAGACTGAGAAATAAAATGCATGTTAAGAAACAGGGTTCCAAGTTCCAGCAAGATGGTGGACTAGGCAGAAAGACCGCACAGACCGTCTTCAACAAAGAAAAGGGAAACCAATTAACATGGACACAGAAGATAATCCTGAACCCCTGAGCCTTGAAGGGCAGGATATAGAAGTGGACTAAACCCCAACTAGCCGAAGAATTTGTGTGAAAATACCAAAAAGGGAGACATACGGAGCTGCGGTCTGGCAGCGATCCTGAGCTATCCTGATGGCACAGACAGCTTGGAGACTCCCGAGTGGTGGTAGGACTTAAGAATTAACCTAAAAATCACCTTGCTAGCCAAGGACTGCACGGAGGACTGTGCATGGTGGCTGGGGAACAAACAGAGAAGGT
>NW_006921681.1:1085725-1140761 GCF_000298275.1 Orycteropus afer afer
ATGAAAGAATAAAAAAAAAAAAATCAAAAGTGTTATTTTCTGGCCACTGGGAGATTATTCCCCATAATGGGTAAGTGACAATCTGAGTTCTGGAGATGTTAGGATCAAAGGAAAGGAGTCCCTGTCTTTTGAGTTAACACTGAGGAGAGCATGGAACCAAACTTCTGTTCAGGCAGCCCTGAGACAGAATAGGTTCAGCGGGGGGCAGAAGACGGGAGGCGAAAGCCAGAGTGAATGGCAAATCAGAAATCCGTAAAGGAAAACAGAATGTCACTCACCAAAGAGGAATCAGCCTGTGTTGGATGTGTTGTCTGTAACGGAAAGGGATTCCTTATGGCTTCTTTCAGGCATCTTGAGCTTCTCCATCTCCTCTTTCCACAGATGTGGTTGATCTGATTCGTGTGCACACCATCTGGTGAAATCAACGTGCGTAGCTGCCATTTATGTTGTTGAAAAAAGGTATTTGCAATGAATAAGTCGTTGGTCTTGCAAAATTCCATCATGCAATCTCCAGCATCATTTTTCTCACCAAGGCCATATTTTCCAACTACTGGTGATTCTTCTTTCTTTCCAACTTTTGCATTTCAATCACCAGATTCCCTATAGCAGCTCACATACAGATAATCAACAGATCTTGATTGCATGTTTGGTCGATTTCAGAATGCAGATGTTGGTAAAAATCTTCAATTTCCTCATCTTTGGCTTTGGTGGTTGGTGTGTAAATTTGAATAACAGTCTTATTAACTGGTCTTCCTTGTAGGCATATGGATATTATCCTATCAGTGACAGCATTGTATGTACTTCAGGATAGATCTTGAAAAATTCTTTGTGACAATGAATGTCATGCCATTCCTCTTCAATGTGTCATTCCCAGCATAGTAGAGCATATGGTTGTGTGATTCAAAATGGCCCAAAACAGTCCATTTTAGCTCACTAATGTGTAGGATATCAATCTTTATGTGTTCCATTTCATTTTTGACAACTTCCAATTTTCCTAGATTCATACTTCATACATTCCATGTTCCAATTATTAATGGATGTTTGCAGCTGTTTCTTCCCATTTTGAGTTGTGCCACATCGCAAATGGAGGTCCCAAGAGCTTTACTCCAGCCAAATCATTAAGGTTGATTCTGCTCTCAGGAGGTAGCTCTTCCTTAGTCGTATTTTTAGTGCCTTCTGATTTGAGGGACTCATCTTCCAGCACTATATGTTTCAGGGCTATTCATAGAGTTTTCCAGTAATATATCAGACAATTCACTGCTATTCATAAGGTTTCCACAGGCCATTTCTTTGAGAAGTGCATGACCCCTTCCCTCTTCCCAATCTGTCTCAGTCTGGAAGCTCCACTGAAACCTGTGCCCCATGGGTGACCTGACCCTGCTGGTATTTGAAATACCAGTGGCATAGCCTCCAGCCTCACAGCAACGTGCAAGCCACCACAGTATGACAAACTGACAGACAAGTAGTGGATTCCGACTAATAGTGACCCCCATTGGGTTTCTGAGGCTGTAAATCTTTACCGAAGTAGATTGTCCCATATTCCAGCCTTTATTTATTGAGTGCAGTGGTTAAAGGGCTCAGCTGCTAGCCAAAAGGTTGGTGGTTTGAACCTACCAGCTGCTCTGCTGGAGAAAGATGTGTCAGTCTGCTTCCATAAAGGTTCACAGTCTTGGAAACCCTATGCAGCAGTTCTACTCTGTCCCACACTGTTGCTGTGAGTCGAAATTGACTGAGGCGATGGGCTTCTTGACTTGACTGTAATTACTAGAGGGGCAGAGACAGGGACTGTATTCACAGAACTCAGCATAACATAAGCAGTACACACGGAAGAAAGCTAATAACATTGATCCAATGGTTTTATTTGTTTGTTTAAAAAAAAAAAACAAAACGCTTTAATGCAGGTAGGAACAGGGAAGGAAGGCTCTATGGAGAAAAACCACACTGAGATAAACAATCATTCACCAGGAAAGATCAGCAGAAGGGGGCCCTCCTGGAAGGGCTGGAGCTGGGTGTGGGAGTTTAATTATTTGGGAGCCTAGTATGTGCCTGAAAGACGTCCTGGTGGCATGATGGTTAAGCACTAGAGGGATAAGTGAAAAGTCTGAACCCGTCCAGTCCTTCCATGGGAGAAAAGACTCAGCCATGGGCTCCTGTTAAGATTCCAAACCAAACCAACACGATGCCATCGAGTCATTTCCCACTCATAGCCACCCAGATTGGGTTTCCAAAGCTGTAATTCTTGATCAAAGCAGACCGACTCATCTTTTTTTTCCGCGGTTCCAACCACTGACTTTTTGGTGAGCAGCCAAATGCCTTAACCACTAACTACATCACCTGAGCTTCTCCCTAAAGATTACATTCTGGGAAACCCTGTGAGGAAGTTCTACTCTGTCATTTAGGTTCCTATGAGTTGGAATCTACTCAAAGGCAACAGGTTTGGTGGTGAAGTGTTTTTTTGTTTTGTTTTGGTTTTGGTTTGGTGTATGACGGCATTGCGCATGCATAGTCCTTTGACGTCTCATCGCGATATTGGGGGGCAGACGCCATTTCACCTCAGCTCCAAGGCTCTGAGAGGATTCATAACTTAGCCAAAAGCCCACAACCAGCCAAAGGAAGAGCAGGGCTTCAGGCAACAAACAAGGCAAGACATTGCCATGGAGTCAGATCAGACTCACAGCGACTCCTCCTTGGGTTTCTGAGGCGGTATCACTACGGAAGTAGATTGCCCAACCTTCCTTCTGAGGAGTGGCTGGTGGGTTCGAACCGCCAGACTTCTGGTTAGCAGTCAGATGCCTTAGACACTATGACACCTGAGCTCCCAGCGCCTCTCACAATTACTCCCAAGCACTGGGGTCGGCCCTGGACCTTGGCTGCTCTCTGGCGCCCCCAATGGGCCATCGAGGACCCAGCACTACACGCCGCTCTTGCAGCTCCGGGCTGATCTCTGCCTTCCCCGGTGGGGTCCAGCCGAGCTTTAGCCCCTCTCTCCAACACCGACCACAGCGCTCCCTCCTTCCTTCGTCCGGGGCGAGGATGCTGTGGCCTTGGCGGTCCAGCGCGCTTCCCATGACACTGAGCCACTAGGGTAGGGTCGGGGGGCGCGAGCACCGCGCCCGCGTGACGCAGCTGCCCAGCGCTCAGGGGCGTTGCCTGCGGGTCACCCAGAGGACAGTGGGCAGGGAATTCCTGGGGTAGAGAGTAAAGGCGGTGGGGAAGAAGAGAACGGGGAAAGAGGAGCGCAAGGAGAAGGACCCGTGTTCGCAAGGCTACCGGCCAGCAGGCCTCTTCCTGTCCCAGAGCCCTGACTTTTCAGGGTCGGTTGACTCCTCCGCAGAGCCGTCCCCGGGGACATCAGCTCCCCGCAAACGGCCGGTTCACAGGCCTTTACTGGGGAACACAGGACCCGGCCCCTCTCCGTGTCACCCTGCCACTCTCCCGGTGCTGGGCGCTCCAGGCTCCAACCTGGCCCCAGTGCGATAGCCCGGTCAGGTCCTCTCCGGGCAGAGCGGACGCAGCGGACCCAGGCGGAGCAGGTAGGTGGGAGCCGGCGCTGGGGCGGAGGAGCTCCGCAGACGCGCCCTCACTCTGTGCGCGTCCTCAGTGCAGTCCTGAGCCATCGCTGCAGATGTCGGGAGCTCTCTTCGCGCCCCTGGAGGGCCCGGATGCCCTGGACGCTGCGAGCGGCCACCCGCTCGTGTGCCCTCTGTGCCACGCGCAGTACGAGCGCCCGTGCCTGCTAGACTGCTTCCACGACTTTTGCACCGGCTGCCTTCGAGGCCGCGCCGTCGACTGCCGCCTCGCCTGCCCGCTGTGCCAGTGAGTGCCCAAAACACCAATAAAACCACTGCCGGTGGCCGAGGTTGTCTCCGCCTGGACAGGGCCCAGGTGTAAGGAGGGCAAAAGAGACTAGGAGTAGGGGCAGGGACGGGGGCGGGGCAGAGACTGGCCAGCCCGTAGCTCTTGGCGCTGGAACTCAAGCTTCTGCCATTTTACGGTCGCGGTTAACTGAGGACTGAAAAGAGCCACGCTGGTCTCCACAGAAAATCTAAAGGAAGTGTGTGTGTGTGTGTGTGTGTGTGTGGCTGGGGGGGGGTTTACTAATGCGGTGTCCTGACCCCGCGCTGCAAGAGCACGGGGTCTTAGCACAGCGTCACGACCCTAACTTGTGAATTCCACAACTCTTAGGTTAACAAAACCGACCAGGGCCACGTGACCATAGACTGACCATAAATTTGCCCAGTGCAGTAAGATGGTGTTGAGAGGCGATTTCTGCCTGTGACATGGGTGGTCGCCAACCCCACCACCTGGCGAGATTTACTTGGGACTGGGGGGCGGGGGTAGGGACTGGGTTGAGACGAGCGCGGTGCTGCGCAGAGATATTTATAGCAGAAGCCAGGCGCTGCAGGGCCCCCACCTCCCGCCACTATTTTTAGCTCCAGTCTGGAATGTAAGGATTAGGGGTGGGGATACCGGGAAAAGGGCTCCCCGATCCTGGCTCCATGCTCTCTGTAGGCACCAGACAGTGGTGAAGGGCCCCAGCGGGCTCCCGCCGGTGGATCGACTGCTGCAGTTCCTGGTGGACAGCTCAGCGGATGGTGCCGAGGCCGTGCATTGCGCTAACTGCGACTTGGAGTGCAGCAAGCAGGCAGGGGCAGCGGGTGGGGTGGCAGGGCACCGTTGTGCCAGGTCGCCAGGTAGCACAGTCCCAGATGCTTGCAGTGCACCACCAAGTCCTCAGAGGACTACTCACAAAGCAGGTTCTCCAATACTTCCCTAGGGCCCCTGGCCTCCACATGTGGGCCCCATTACCATTACACACATGGGAAATTGAGGGGCAGAGCAAGTGACTTCAGTCAATAGCCAGACAGTGACAGGGCTTAAGGCTGTTGGATTTGGGGTGAGCTCACTGATCCCAAAATTTGGGTGATGTGAGCTGACTCAGGAAGGGTCTAGGCCAGTCATTTGGGGGACTCCTGGTATCTTTGAAGATGTACACAGCTACCTAAAGCCTTGAGGGGAAGTGAGGACAGTGAGCTGTTGGGGAGGGATGTCCCTGGCCCTGAGCCTAGGAAAGACCAAAGAACCGGAGGCTAGGCTTCAGGCTGGCCTGTGAAGGGCAGGTGGGGTTCTGCCCTGTGAAGGTACAGAAAAGTATTCCAGAAGGACCGGCCTGCAGAAGAAAAGCTAGAGTGTGCAGATCAGTTGCTGAGAAACATGTGGCCTGGGAGTACCATAGATGATCAGAGAGGGTAGAAGTGAGGAGAGAGTGGGAGGGAAATAGCCTTGAATGTCAAGTAAGGAGTTGGGATATGATCTCAGAACCACTGTTGGGGTCAATGCTAGGCCTCAGCCCAGGCCAGGACTTTCAACCCGGGGTTTGACCTGGGAAAAGACACCCCTAGACCCTCACTCCCCTTCTCCCTCCCAGTGGAGGTGTGACTCCAGTTTGGCTACTGTTGAGGGCAAGGGCGCCAAAGGAGCTTGAGAACCCTATACACACATTTGTTATAGGTGAAATGTTTTGCAAATGCAATTTCTGCTCCCTTCTTCCCCCTGAAACTCTTCCCCAAGTCCTTTCCAGGTAGTGCTTAAGGCATCTGACTGCTAACCAGAAAGTTGATGGTTCAAATTCACCAGCCACTCCGCGGAAGGAAGACTGGGCAATCTACTTCTGGAAAGATTTACTGCTTTGGAAACCAATTGGGGGTCGCTATGAGTCGGAATCGACTTAAAGGCAGTGGGTTTGGTGGGGTTTGTGTGTGTGTGTGTGTGTGTGTGTGTGGTTTGGTCCTTTACTGGACGTACTAACGTGAGAAGCCTCAGCGCTCTCATCTATAAAGTGGGTATGGTAGAGCACAGCGCGTCGGAATTACACAAAACGGCTGCGTTTAGTGTTGCGAAATGAGCCGCGGCAGCAACATCTACCACGGTACAGCAGTCGGGCCTCAGCACTGCATCCCGCCTGCCCGCTGAGCCCGCGCTCTGTCCGCAGGACGCCGAGACCACGTACTTCTGCAACACGTGCGGGCAGCCGCTGTGTGCGCGCTGTCGCGACGAGACGCACCGCGCACGCATGTTTGCGCAGCACGACATTGTGGCCCTGGGCCAACGCAGCCGCGACGTGCTCCCGAAGTGCCGTGAGTGCTGCGGCCCCGCCGGGGTCCAAGGGCTGGGAATGGGGACGAAGGTAGGGGTGGGGCCGGCCCTGCCTGGAGCCAGTGACCGTCGTCCCCGCCGCAGCGCTACACGCCGAGCCCTACATCATGTTCTCCACTGACAAGAAGTCGCTGCTGTGCATCCGCTGCTTCCGGGACATGCAGGGGTGGGTACAAGGGGAGCGAAGGGAGCGGGCTGGAGGACGCCACGAGCCAGGCTCACTCGCAGCCTCCCTGCAGGGAGGGCCGAGCCCACTGCGTAGACCTGGAGTCGGCCTACGTGCAGGGCTGCGAGCGGCTGGAGCAGGCGGTGCTGGTGAGCTCAGGGCTCAGGTGGGCTGGGGCTGTGTGAGAACTTGACGGCCAGGCTGAAGCTACCCTGTCCCCAGGCTGTGAAGGCGCTGCAGACGGCCACGCGGGAAGCCATCACACTGCTGCAGGCCATGGTGGAGGAGGTGCGGCGCAGTGCGGCCGAGGAGGAAGCGGCCATCCATGCCCTCTTTGGAAGCATGCAGGTGAGGTTGGAGAGGAGGCAACCACAGACTGTGAGTCGAAGCCAGGCTTGATGGGTGCCCAGGCCCAAAGCAGGGCAGACTGTGGGGCCCTCGGGATTTGGTAGTTATGCGGAGTGGCAGGCACAGAACTTTTCAGAAGAAGTTACTTAATTAGAGTTGCCACATGTATTCCAGGGGAAGCCACCTGGGCCTTGGTCTGGTGCTGATGGGGCACGGGTGGGGGCGGGGTGGTCAGGGAAGGCTTTGCTGATCAAGGAGTTTGATAGTGAGGGTAGGGAGCTGTCAGACACAGGAGTGCAGGAAGGCAGGCCTCTGACCCACCTAGCAGGGCTGGAGCTTGAGGAGAAAATGGGCCTCTGGCTGGTGCCTAGGTGGGTGGGGCACTGGTGGGAGGTGGCAGGCACTGTGCCTGTCAGCAACGGCCTGTCTCTCCCAGGACAAACTAGCTGAGAGGAAAGCGCTACTGCTGCAGGCTGTGCAGAGGTGAGTGGTGGTGGGTCTCCACCTCCCTGTCCCTTGGCCTCTGTAGCTCCCTCACACCCTGGTGCCTGTCCCTGGGGAGAAAGAAGACATTGTGTGTTCACTCCCCTAAGGAGGGCCGGGAGGCTAAACATGATGGAAGGGTGACAGGGAGGATTCACAAAGTTGTCCAGAACCCACCTCTGGCTGTGGGGGGTGGCACTGGCCAGTTTGGAGGCCCTGCTGGGTGGGGTTGCCCAGCCCTGCCCTTGGGGATAAGACCGCCTGCCCCTCCCTCAGCCAGTATGAAGAAAAGGACCAGGCCTTCAAGGAGCAGCTCACTCACTTGGCCACCCTGCTGCCCACCCTACAGGTAAGAGGGCACAACTGGAGGGTGTGGGCCTGCTTCCCGGGCCAGGCACTGAGCACCAGGCCTCCGGCAGGTTCACCTGGTCATCTGCTCCTCCTTCCTCAGCTTGGCCAACAAGGCCGAGTTCCTGGACCTGGGCTATGTGAGTCTTCTCAGCTCTTGTGGGGTCTCCCCAGAACCCCTCCTGTCCCCCCCTGCTGCCACCTCAGGGCTTGGTAGCCTGTCACAGGGAGAGGCTGAACCAGGGGCCTCTGGGTTTATGTGCGTTTAGGGGCCCAGTGCTTTTAAGATAAAGAACCTTGGCAAGGGTGTAAGCCTCCTCACCTGAAATGCAGACTGTGTAGTAGAGTCTGGCATCTCCCCTTTCCTGGGGATTCACTAGGGTAGAGGTCGGGCCAGTCCCAGGGGAGAAGCGGAGCCTCAAAGGGCACTAGGTAAAGTGTCACAGACAGATTTGCCCTCGGAGCCTCCTGGGAGTCCCTACGCCCACCGGCCTGAGCTCCACTCACGCTGCTGCAGGAGCTGATGGCCAGGCTGCAGGGCATCGTCACGCGGCCGCATCGTTTGAGACCAGCGCTGAGCAGCAAGGTGCATGGGCGGCAGGGATGGGGCCAGGATTGAGGTCCAGCGGGCTGGGCGTGGCCTCCTGACGCCAGGTCCTGCCGCTCAGATTGCCAGCGACTACCGCGCCGAGTTCGCACGCTGTCTGGAGCCTCTGCTGCTGCTGGGGCCGCGCCGGGCGGCAGGCACGGGTGGTGGCGCCGGCACGTGAGCATGAGCCCCCTTCCATCCCGGGACCAGGGCGGAGGGTGTGGCCGGGAGAAAGACGCATGCCGTGTGGAAAGCTGTGGGCAAAGCGCCTGTAGGCAAAGCGCCTCCAGAAAGTACGCGGCCATCCCCCTACCCCATCCAGTGCTTCCCTCGCGGTGTCTGGGCTCCAAGGGCCAATAGGCGTGAGGTCGAGTCTGCTGAACCTGAAGCAGCTGTCGGGAATCCCCGCACTGAAGCCCGCGGCAGACCCGACGCAAAGCTCAGAGAACGCAGGGGCCGTTCACAACCGCCTCTGCAGCCTCCTCTACCCGGGCTGTGGCTCCTAGGGCCTGAGGGAAGTGAGAGCTTGAAGGTGGGGCCAGGGCTGGACGTAGCCTGGGTAGCCTGAAGTGTGGGGAGTGGGGCCAGGTCAGAGTCAGAAGAGGAAGAAGAAATGCCTAAATAGCATTGGCAGGGTAAACTGGCTGTGGGGCCACATTTCCAAAACCTAGCATATGAGTGAGTCAGGGAGCGCAAGAATGACTCCAGACCAGCACTGTGGCACCCTGCTGGATTCACACCTTTTAGAAAATACCTATAGAAAATACCTTATAGAATTGGTTTTGGGTGTGGCTTTGACACCAGGGGTTTTCAGAGCTCCCTGATGGCTCTAACTTACAGTCTGGGGCTGTGAAGGAGGTGCTACAGCACTGAAAAGTCCAGGGGCTCGCTTGGGGCAGGCAGGCTGATCTCTATCCAAGCAAAGGCCCCAGCCCCCCATATCTGCCTCCACACTGGGTCTCTCCCCAGGTTGGCAGGGGCCTCAGGCCCCAAGGTGCTGATGGGGCCTGGCTGCCCCTCCCCAGGGGGAAAGACGTTCGGGTCGCCTGTCCAAAAGCCTTCACTGCACCGGTCCATCAGCACCAAGGTGCTCCTGGCTGAGGGGGAGGCCACGCCCTTCACAGAGCACTGCCGCCACTATGAGGACTCCTACAAGGTGAGGAGAAGCTCTGGAAGCATAGTGCCTGAGGTATTTGACTACTAACCAGAAGGCTGGCCTTTCAAACCTACCAACCACTCCTCGGAAGGAAGGTTGGGCAATCTACTTCGGTGGTGATGTTGTTGTTGTTGTTATGTGCCGTCGAGTCGGCCCCGACTCATAGCGACCCCTCCTTGGGTTTCTGAGGCAGTATCACTACAGAAGTAGGATTGCCCAACCTTCCTTCCGAGGAGTGGCTGGTGGGTTTGAACCACCAGCCTTCTGGTTAGCAGTCAAGTGCTTTAGCCACTATGCTACCGCCTTGGAAATCCAAGGAGGGGTTGCTATGGGTCAGATACAACTCGATGGCAGTGGATTTTTACAGGGTGAGGAGAGCGATGCTGGAGTGTAGAAAAAGCCCCAGTCCTCCTTCACCGAGGTGCGGTGATGCTGCAAACAATGGTCAGATTTAGAGCTGACGCCCACTCTGGAAACCACCCCTCCCCTGAGGCCTTGGCAATGAACAGCCAGCCTGCAGTGACCACGCGCTCTCCTGTGGCTTCTGCGTGCAGAGTCTGCAGTCAGAGATCCAGAACCTGAAGGACCAGGTCCAGGAGTTGCACCGGGATCTCACCAAGCACCACTCACTCATCAAGGCTGAGATCATGGCGGACATCCTCCACAAGTCCCTGCAGGTGGACACGCAGATCTCCTTGCAGTGCGCCTCTGTGGAAGCCATGAGAACAGTTTTTGAGGAGGTAGCTCTCCTGAGGAACCTAATCCAATTGTGCTATGACTTCCTACCAGTCCCCCCAATGTCAGGATAGACATGGGTGATCTCACCACAGGAAGCGGGAGGAGGACCTTGGCTTGGTGCCTCCTTGAGGATCTCATGCTATGTGGCAGGTTTGGGAACCTGGGAGTCTTTGCTGCCTGGAAGCATGTGGGTCTGGCTTGGGAGTGCCATGTGACTCTGTGTAGCTACAGAATAGAAAAGCCACCAATGAAAATTCCAACTCAATGCCCTGTCCAATATCCAGCTTACCTTCTCTTTCAGATTTGGGAGGAGTCCTACCAGCGCGTGGCTAATGAGCAAGAGATTTATGAAGGTTCCCAGGCTACAGAGTGAACCTCATATCCCCAAGCTAACCCACACGTAATCAGGGTTAGGAAGTCAGAGTGAGCCACTAACCAATAGGAGTCTCCGTGTTATTGCCTTTTGGTCCCTGACCTTGCCTCACATCCCCAAAGTGATGCATCTGAGGTCAGGACTTAGTGAATACAATGCCCTCACCAAGTGCCTTGCTCTTTAATAGGTAATTACTGAACCAGCTGGGATGTTTGGGTGGTACCGGGCTTGATTCTAAGAATCTGAAGTCATCATGACCTAACTAACTCTCTGGGCCCCCACAGCCCAGCTCCATGACCTTCTCCAGCTGAAGCAGGAGAATGCCTACCTGACCACTATCACCAAGCAGATCACTCCCTATGTCCGTTCCATTGCCAAGGTGAAGGAGCGGCTGGAGCCCAGGTGAGACAAGGGGTTGTTCCCAGGGGAGCTGAGACATTTCAAAATGTATATTCATGAAAGGTGTCACACATTCAGAAGAACTCATTTCAGGGGAGTCAGGGCTTACTCCAGGCATCTGGGAAGATGAGGTGCTGGACATCTGCCAAAAACATGGTCAGAATGAAATTCTCCTTCCAGGCACACTACAGCCTATCTCCAGCCCTCAGAAGTAGGTCAAAACAGAAGATATTTCTTGGGATAGAGTGACAGTCCTCAGATGATGCAGGCAGCAGGACACAGAAGGGGGATCAGGGACTTCATCAGCACATGATCAAGATAAGTCTTAGAAGAAATACAGCCAGAATGCTCCTTAGAAATGAGAATGGCGACACTTTGTCTTGCTTACTTTAGACACATTATCAGGAAAGACCAACCGGTAGAGAAGAGAAGAACACTGTGTTGGTGAAATAGAGTTATCAATGAAAAGGAGGAAAACCTTCAGGGAGATGAGTTGATACGATAGCCTAAATAATGGGCTCAAACATGTCAAAGATTATGGAGATGGCACATTGCACCTAAGGTCGCTGTGAGTTAGAGCAACTCAATGGCAACCCATAACAAGATAAGTAAATCTAGACATGAATCTGGACCAGGCTCTCCCAACACTATACTCAAGCATCAAAAGGTCTCACTATGACAGAGGGTATCTTAGTGCTGTCTTCAACATGTTTGTCTCTGGAGTCACTTGGCTCCAGGATGGACTGCGTTGTGAGTCTGGGATCACCTCCCTTCTTCCAGGGAGTTCCCCTTGCCTTGTTCCTGTGTGAGATCTCCTGTTTCCTCTTTCATCTTTTGGTGGAACCCATCTCCCGGTAGCATCTTAAGAAAGGATGCACAGGAGGTCCATTGTTTTTGGACAGTGTAAGTCTGGAAATATATTTATTTTACCTTCACAACTGACTGATAGTTTCACTAAGAATAAAATCCTACAGACTTTTGAAGGCATTGCTGTATTGTTTTCTAGCTTCCAAGGCAGTCACTGAGAAGTCTGAAGGCATTCTGATTCCTAATCTTTATAATGTGGCCTACTTATTCTCTTTGGATGCATCTGGTATCTTCTCTTTGCTTCCAGTGTTTGGAAATTTCACATTGATGAGGGTCTATTTCCACTCATTGTGTTGAACACTGGTGGGTCCTTTACCTGTAAACATGTCCTTCAGTTTTTTTCTTTGTTTGTTTTAATTATTAGTTTCTTCACATTTTCTATTTCTGGAATTTCTACTATTGAATATTGGCCCTCCTGGGATGGCCATCCAGTTAACATTCTTTCCTGTCTGATTGTCCATCTGTCTTTTTTGCTGTACCTTCTGGGAGATTTCCTCACTTTATCTGCCAACCCCTTTTGTTCACTACTACTATATTATTTTAATAATTGTTTTACTTCTCTTTTTGTACACACTGTTCTTTTCTCAATGGAGCCCTGGTGGCACAGTAGTTAAGTGCTTCACTGCTAATGGTTTGAACGATTGGTTAACGATTTGAATCTACTAGTAGGTCCAAAGAAGAAAGATGTGGAATTCTGCTTCCATAAAGAGTCCAGCATTGGAAACCCAATGGGGGCTGTTCTACTCTGACCTTACAGAGTTGTATGAGTTGGAATCTACTTGATGGCAATGGGCATGGTTTGGGTTTAAAACCAAAACCAAACTCACTGCCGTCGAGTCAGATCTGACTCATAGCGACCTCTCCTTGGTTTCCAAGGCAGTATCACTATGGAAGATTGCACAAGCTTCCTTCTGAGGAATGGTTGGTGGGTTTGGACCGCCAGCCTTCTAGCTAGCAGTCAAATGCCTTAGGCACTATGCCATCACAGTCTGTTTTCTCCAAGTAACTTTTGTTTGTTTAGGTTCCAATCTTCCATATTAGAGACTCCTCTCAGATGTCAGGCAGTCCTAGGTTGTCTGCTCAAGTGAGGGTATGGAGAGTAAGAGCAAAAAAGTGGACTGGAAGTTTTGAGCACAAGTGTGGTAGTTCAGATGTGTGTCAACTTGGCTGGGCCTGGTTGAGTGGCTGGGCAGCTGATGGTAGTTATTCCCCATGATGAGACTGGCAATCAATTCCATGGTGGGATCTACCACAAGAAGCCGAGTAGCTGCCTTTGGGATGTGGTCTGCTTCCTGTATATAAGGAAAAGCCTTGGAAATGGTCTCTAGCCTATGGCACACTTGGACCCTGCATATAGCCGTGTCATTGCTCAGCAGCTTGCCATGCTCTGCCGACCTTGGGACTTACAATGGACTCGAATGACTGGCCTGCCATGTGGTTTGGTAACATCAGGACTGTGCCTTTTTACTTGCCAACCTTGGGGTTTCTCATCTTCAGCAGCCAGCAGCTGTCTGAGTGAAGAAACACCTCTAGCTCCAGTGGGCCGGGAGCAGGAGGCAGAGCTGGACCCCAAGGTTGAGGGGCTTTCACCCAGCCTCTAGAGCTTGGCACTTTGAACTTGCACTTAAAGCCTCCAAACTGTAAGAATAAACTCCTGTTTGTTAAGGCCATCCCATTTGTGGTATATTTCTTGTCAGAGTAGCACTAGGTAATCAGAACAACATGGATAGTTCTTTATTGTAGGGGGATCTGGGTGAATGAGTTTTTTGGTTGTTATTTTGTTTTTTTAAAGCTTAATGTCAGTTTTAGGTCCTTTTCCAGTTTCTTTTCTGGAGGTTATTGTATGGAATATTTGTATGCATACTTAATTTTCTGGTGTTTAGTACAGTTCTCAACTTTGTGTTTTACTCTCTCCAGAGACTAACCCCTCAGACTTCTGCTGGGGGGTGTTAGGGGGGAGGCATTTGCTCAGAGGTAGAGGGGTCTTGACTTTCACCCTCCCTGCTTCCATGACCACAGTGCTGGCAGCTCCTGAGCTTCTAGGGATTCTATGGTGTGAACTAGGTCATCCTCAGCTTGACCCGCTGCCAGGTTGACACCCAGTTTCTCAGGGTCTGCTGACTCAGTTACCACTCATCTGTGTGCTTTCAGCTTCTGAGCTTGGAGCACTTTTCTGTCCGTGTGAGCTGCCTCAGTGAGAAGCTAAGTAGCGTGATCCTGCCTGCCAGCAAGAGGCAGCACTGGCAGCCGCACAGTCTCTGCTGGGAGATGACAGAAGGGAAGTGGTCTAGGGCTAGGAAACAGGGAATACTGTTCCTCTGCATAGCTCTGCTTTCCAGTTGTCTGTAGTTGCCGCCCCTGCTTCCTCACCTCCATTTCCGCCTCAGCCCTATCTGACGCTAGCCTGTGACCCACCATCTCCTGAAGCTGCTCTTGTTCTGACCATCAGCCACCACCCAACCAAGCCCCAGTTGCCTCATATGCTCCCAGCAGCAGGGTCCAGCGTGTCCTTATTCTCCAGCACTCTTCAGTGGCTTCTGAGATGCCCCACACCCTGCTTCTCTCCTACCTCTTCAGCCAGTTTTCCTCCTTAGTCTCTGGCTGGCTCTGCCTCCTCACTTCATGTCCAAGTAAGTTTGTCCTGGAGCTCAGTCCAAGGCTTCCTTCCCATCCTCTCAAGTGACTTCATCGGATCCCCTGGCTTCAAAGGCCCAGTGACATGCAGAGGACACATGTCCCAGTCTCCAGCACAGTACTCCTCAGAACTCCAGGATTCATTGCCAGCTGCCTCCCAGTGTCAAGTCTAACAGGCACCTCAAGTTCCAGTGGCGAGAAGGAACTCTTGATTTCCTGCCCCAAAACACGCTGCTCCCACCTCCCTCGTCTAAGTAAACAGCACCCCCATTCATCCCCACTGCCATTCATCCAGGTGCTCCAGTATAAATCCTGGGAGACATCCTGGATTCCTTTTTTCCCCACCCCCATTTCCAATCCATCCCAAAGCCCTGTAGACTCTACTCCATCTCAGTCTACCCAGCTTGGTCTCCACTGCTGCTCCCAACTCCAAGCCACCATCGTCTGCCCTCCTGGCCCCCTCCAGTACATCACACAGCCAGTGACCATGTAAGACCTTATGCTTCCTCACGCCACAACATGGATGAACCTTGAAAACACAGTGAGGCAAATCAGTCAGTCACAAAAAGACAAATACTGTATGATCTCACTTATACGAGATATACAAATATGTAGAAACCAAAGATTATCACTGGGAGCTCTGGTGGCATAGTGCCTAAACATTTGACTGCTAACTAGAAGGATGGCGGTTCAAACCCACCAGCCAATCCTCAGAAGGAAGAGTGGGCAATCTACTTCTGTAGAGATACCGCCTCAGAAACCCAAGGGGGTGTTGCTTTGAGTTGAAATCAACACGACGGCAGTAAGGCACTGAGGAACCAAGGGTGGGAGAGGACACAAAGGGGGAGTTTTTGTTTAGGGGGCACTGAGTTTATGTTAATGCTGGTGGAATGACCTGAGAAAGGATAGCAAGAATAGTTATACAACGTGAAGACTAATCAGTGTCTCTGGGTTATACACGTAGAAATTGTTGAATTGGTGTATGTTTTGTGGTGTATAATTTTGCCACAATAAAACAGAAACAAAAAAACGTATCCTTCCCATCACACCATAGCCTAACAGTCTGTTCACAGACATTCCCTGCCCATCTCTGACCATGCTGGCCCTAATCACCCAGTCACAATGGCCTTTCATTTCCCTTAGAAAGCTACCCCGGATCCCACTTGGGGCCCTTTGGCTCCAGGTTGTCATGTGGGTCCTCAGCACTCAGGTCTCTGTGTATCAGCATAGAGACCTGCTCCAAGCAGCCCACTCAGAGCTGCCCCCGCCCACCCTTCCTTGCCACCACCTCACCCAGCTGTACTGCTTCCCAACATCGGATGTGTCTCCCTCCACCAAAAATAGCTGTGAGAGCAGGACCCTGGCCTCTCTTGCCAACTCCTGCAGCCCTGTTCCCAGGGAATCAAGGGACCTCAGGGAATACTTGACTGAATGAAGTGGTAGGCTGGCCCTCGAGTGTTTGCTTAAGTTTGTTTTTTGTGCAGTGAGCTTTAAGGATGCACAGTGGGCTGGCCTTGCCACCTCCATGAGCCCAGTAACTGGCTTTCTTTTGCACAGGTTTCAAGTGCCCGTTGATGAACAGTCTGAGAATCTACAACACATGTACGAGGACGGCATGAATGGTGAGACCCAGGCCAGGTAAATCCAGTCCTTCCAAAACGATTTCATTCCAGAGATAAGCATGAAGGACAAAGACCAAGGGTTTTAGTTTCCCCCTTTAGGCCTGGCTTGCCACTGACCAGCTCGATGACCTTGTCTGGGTCTCAATTTGTAAAATAAGGGAGTGGAAAGCTTCTTAACTTCCGTGAGGGCCTTAAAACAAGCACAAGATAGATATGACTTAGTTGAAATGGCCAACGTTT
This sequence comes from Orycteropus afer afer, assembly GCF_000298275.1. NCBI lineage: Eukaryota > Metazoa > Chordata > Mammalia > Tubulidentata > Orycteropodidae > Orycteropus > Orycteropus afer. The sequence continues at coordinate 1,101,845 of NW_006921681.1, forward strand.
TATAACAGCTCTGAGTAACAGCTGTATCACTTATGCTGCAGTAAACACTAGTGCCTGCCTGGCTTTTAGGCACTTATAGCAGCTCGTTCACTTAAATGACAAAGTGTCTGAGGACTGCTGTTCGGTGTGAGAACATTTTCAGTGGAGCCAGTGTTTGCCAGAAGACGTAAGGCATCAGAGGAAGAAAACCTGTGCAGTAACCTTGAGCCATCGCTGTAGCAGACTCATCTTTTAGTATTTCACACTTAGTAAAGGGTGTTAACCACAGGGTGGGGAATAGAACTGTAGCATGTCAGAACTGTGAGAGCCTAGATGGCATGGAGCTAAACTGTCCTGAGTCAAAGGCTGGGGACACAGCAGAAACTGGTAGTGCTCCACCCCCCACCCCCGGCATGGCAGCTGTTCAGCTTCAGTGCTTCAGGAGGGTGGCAATCCAAAGCTTGATGTCACGAGCTGCTAAAACAGCCTGAACGTTGTCCGTGCTTGGCATCTAAAAATGATCTCCTGGGGGGAACAGCACCGTGGCAGAAATCAGATCAGCATCTCATCCTTGATGAGATTTCTGGTTTTGAAAACGTGGTCACCTACTGCTACCTTCCAGAAGGGCTTTCCATTCCGAAAGGCTTGGCCCATGTGGACTGTAGTGCTGAGACACAGTGAAATGGAGGAGTTCATGTTAAACTGTTCCTTTAGGAATGATCCAGTGGGTGCCACTGAAAAGAGAGAGAAGACCTCTGAACCCAAAGGAAGCAGCCAACCTCTGAGCAGCCTTACAGAAGAGCCTCCACTGAAACACAAAGATCACCACAGACCCAAACAGAAGAATGGGGGCGATGTCCCCATGCGGAAAGAGCACCCGACTTAGCCAGTGGGGCTGGTCCTAGGCAGATGGGATGTTTTACAATTCACACATACATCAAGATCAGAGCATTTAGGAAGTATTTTGTTCCTATCATAGTTATGTCTTTAAAGGGTAATAAGTCACTAACTCTGTGGCCATTCAAAAATTCAAATTCTTTGGCTTGGTTAAGTTTAGCTTTTTCATGTGTCCACGTGGCAAGAAATCTTGGCCCTAATCACAGTGACTTGGACACAGCTCTTTCCAACCCAAATGGAAAATGTTAGAAGAGTGAACATCCATAGGAAACTGAAGGCATCTTCTGGAACATTCATCTGTCCAGCTTCTACTTACCGTGTGTCCATGTCCCAGGGCCTGTGGAAGTAGTTAGTCTAGGCCCATCAGGTTTGACAGGCTCAGGTTTCAGAAACCACGACTCTACCTGCCTGGCCCCCGGTTCCAGTTTTTCATGAAGCACAGCCCCAACATTCACCTGGTGCCACTGGAAAGTTCCACCCAATAATCTAAGCACTGATCCAGCAAAGGGGAAAAGAACCCTCTCTTTAGAGGAGGGACTGAGTTCAGAAAGCAAGGGTGCTCGACAGGAGATGGTCCCCATCACTTCTCTGCTACTTTCCCCCAAAAGGTCCCCATCACTTTCTCTGCTATTGTGCCTCCTACATTCACCGTGTGTTGACATTAAAGTACCATTCAGCACTACCCTTTTTCCTAGTAGTTTTTCATATTCCCTACTCCTACATACTACCCTTTATCAAGAGAAAACGAATCGATCCTTAAAAAAGAAAACTAAGCTGCATGACTTAAAATTTAAAGTTTTGGAAGCAAAATGATGCCCAGGTAGTATTTTAAGCAAATATTCAGCTTCATTCCGTGGTTCAGACAGTGCATGGCTTTTGAGCTGGGGAGGCCCCAGAGTGCCTCACATCAGTACTCAACACCATCACCAGCTGTAGTTAATTCCAACTCATGGTGACCCCATGTATTAGGGGAGAGCAGAGCTCCATAGGGTTTTTAATGGCTGATTTTTGGGAAGCAGATCACTAGGTCTTTTTTCCAGACTGCCTCTGGTTGGACCTGAACCTCCAACCGTTGGGTTAGCAGTCAAGCACATAACTATTTGTGCAATCCAGGGGCTCCAACGCCCCTGTACCTGATCACAGAGACACCGGAGATCCCATTCCAAAGCATCCCGGACTTCCAGCATAGTCTACAGGACAAAGGGAATTTATTGTTACCCACTGGTTAAATGTAGGAATTCAGAACTGGGTTCAGCGGCACAATATACCTGGTTTATGCTGTCGGTACTGGACATCCCTTCTCCACATGTTCCTGCCCCAACACAATCACACTGTTGTTCATAGTGAAATCAAGTACAGTTTTATTTACGAATTGGAAAGAATAATCAGTATCTGTGAAAGGAAATCCAATTTAAAATATTTAAATAAACATTTCTGTATGTAAAAAGAAGAGTAGAATAATTACTCCACTGAGTTACTCTTCCTTGCTGTGGGACGGGCGCCCTTGAGAGCCAGTGCTTGGGACCACTCAGGATGGTGGAACCGTCTCACCCCACGACAAGGTGCCAAGCCTTTCCTAGTGTTTCCCACCGTAATAGAGATACGGGGGTCTCCTAACGTTGCTGAACCACTACAAAAAGCAAACTACAGCAGGAGATCCCAACTAGCTAAGGCAGTAAGAAAGTGCAGAGAAGGGACAGTGGCTTACTGTACCTGGTACAGAGGGGCTGCTATCAAAACGCATGTGACTAAGACCTTATTGAGCCTACATTGTTAAAACAACTTCCTGGTTTAGGAGTATTTTCTCCTACCATGTCAACCACTCAGATCATTAAATAAACAAAAGGCTTCATAAGGTTTGCTTTTTAGGTTTAAGAAGCCATTCATCCCACTGAGGGTGGTCGGGTGTGCCGTCTTCTGCTTGCTGCCCTGATAAAGGCTCGCCACCTCTTTTCTGTAGACTGCCGTTTTCAGCAGCAGCCTGCCAGTTCTTGCAAAATCTTTCATTTTACGCTGGTCCAAAGTAGCTTTGCTCCGTGTGACAGGCATTTCTCACTTTAGAATTTCTTCCTTCAAACCCACAATGAAACAGAAATCTCCTGACAGTGTCTTCATTTGAGGAAACTGGTGATATGACCTTTACAGTAAACACCTGGAGCTGTTACCTTAACCTGATTTTCTGCTGTGTGCACTGTTCACTGCCAAATTCATGAAGTTAAAAATAACATGAAGATTGTGGGCACAGGATGAAACTCAAATCATCTGCCAATCTTGCCTTTTAATAGTTCACCTTTTACCGCCACAACATTGCTGACTTCTGCCCATGAAACTGCTTCTTAAAGGTGAGCAGAACACATCAGTCCCAGGTGGTGTGATGGCAGCAGCGGCTCATGGCAGAAGCACTAAGGCTTACCTTCTGGGCTTGAGTAAGCTCAAGGGACTGGCAGGAAGGGGGTTTTCTGGACTCTGGCATATATATGGAGGAGGCAGAGATCACCAAAAGTCAACACCTTCAGTCTCAGTGTTCATAAAGCTTGTCATGAGCAGCTCACCATCTATCGAAGACAGCATCACGGCCCCCAGTGGGCAGGGAGGCTGGGCCCAATCTTGCTAGACACAGTAAGAAAGGCGAGAGCTGGGGGTGGGTGGCTGTCAGGAACCCAAAGGCACCCTCTCCAAGCTTGCAAAGTTTGCAGTCCTAGTACGTGGTGTTTGCTTTGCTAAGCATGATTTGGAGAGCAAGTTTACAATTGATTCAACCAATTCAAGTCCCCAAAATACATGTATGTTCCTGTCCCAGCAGAGAGGGTCCACTCAAAGAAACAGGCTGTGGATGGCTCCTGCCAAGACCATGTCCAGAATCCAACCACGAGACCACAGTGAGAGCAGTGGGCTGAGTGTGTCTAGTTCTCACACCAGCATGTCTCTCACCAGCAATCAACAAACCCGTAAACCTCTTTGGTATATATAATAACAAGAAAATTAATTAAGCAAGAATCTAGAAATAAGTAATATTCTGAGTTTGTAAAACTCTGTTTTGAACATACATTTTAGGTGTCTGGTACAGTTAACCAAATGTCTCCTTTTTTTAATGTCATTTTCATGTACTTATACAGTATAGATTTTACCTCTGTAATTTCTCTCATCTAAGTATGAAAAACGTTTGACACTGTTCTGCTAAATCCTCACAACATCCCTGTGAGGTAGGTGGTATTGACCCCATTTTACAGATGGGGCGATCTAGGCACAGAAAGGTTAAGTGGCTCCTCGCAGGCCTTGTGGTGTGACGTAGCGGGAGAGCTGAGCTCTGGCCACAGGGCCACGCCACCTTCACAATCACACTTCATCAGTGCCACTGCGGGACTGAATGGGAGGGTTTCACACTGAGACCCTGTTCCAAATCTACTCCAGAATCAAATCAGGTCCTTATCTCTTAAAGCTTAACATCTCACTCCTAAAGCCAACCACTCTCCCAAACTTGGGGGGTAAAAATACTGACTCAAGCAGGGTTATTTGCTCCATTTAAGACTATTTTCATGAGTTGATTTGCTTGAATTTTAGTTGTATTTGTTCAACCCCTTTGGAAAAGACAGTTTAGAACAGCATTAGGAACCACAGGATTTTGAGAACAAAATGTAGGAAATGACAGTTAACAAATTTAAAGTGAAACTCAAGAACATAAGTGATGATAAAATGAGAGTAAGATCCCAAATGGAGAGTGGCGTTCCTCAACTCTTACCGACAGCCTGCGCAGAGAGCGCAGGCATTCACCAAGCGCTTGCTGGCTAGAGGGAAAAGGACCCATCGTTGAGACACCCGTCACTGATAACAGTCTCCCCTTGGGAGGAGAGCAGGAACAAAGATCCCAAAGGGGTCTGGAGTCTTCCTGGACTAGGGACCAGGGTCAATGTGGCAGCTGTCACCAACATGTGACACAAAGCCACACTGAGGTGTCTATGCTTAACTGCTGACACAGAAAGGTTGCAACTATAAACCTGAAAGGAGCCCCCTTTGAATCTGCACTGCTATTATAAAAAATAGATACGTAAATATGATTAAATGTATGAGTAGCCAACATGTCGTATATGGAAGTATTTTTAAAAGTATACAGATGTTCATGCATTTGAGGACAGAAATAAAGAGGTTAAAGCTGTGTTGTCTGGGGTTTCCTGTTAAAATGAAAGGCTTTCAATGTATCTCTGACACTACTCAGCACAGATGCCCGCTTTCTGCTGCAGAGGCACTGCTGAGAACAGTGGCTCACCTCTCCCAAGGAGTCTCTGATAACAAATGTAGCCACACTCTTGCCTCATGGGGAAATGGGACGCAGCCTCCCCTTCTGCCAGGTGGCACTGAAAGGGCTGCTAAGTATTGCTGTGGTCTGTGCTGCACTGGCCTCTTGTCTCCATTTGACCTCGATTCAACACAAGAGTGAATTGCCTGGTGGGTCCTTTGGTCCTAAGGCCTTCTGACCATTTGGTCTTGAGTGACATTCCAGAAGAGTAACTGGTAACATACAAAGTGGTTAAGAATGTTCTTCCTGCAGGGTGACTGGCTGGAGGCGGTCGGGCTTGTCCCATGCTGCGTGGAGCCGAGCCCTCAGCCTCACCCAGCCTCCACCTCCCGTTATAGCTCCATCTTGACTCCCTTGATGAAAGGCAGGCCCGTGGGCACCCTCTTCTTGTACTCCAGGTACTCCTCTCCAAAAAAGTGAATCAGGGAGATCTCTTCCTCTTCCGTTCGATCTCGGAAAAACCGCCACACTGTCAAGGCATATGCCACGCCACAGATTGGGTTACAGAGCATCACCTGGCAGAGGAGCAGAGACGAAGCTGGTCAGGCAGAGCGGCCCCAACACCAGGCACCTCAGGACATCTGTTTCTCTCCCACACCCACAGGATTTCTGTGCCAAGGGCCCCAGAGACTCTCTGGTACACTAGCGGGGTGTCTTAAGAGGCAGGGCCTGGACGGCACTCGCCTACCACTATTATGCCGAAGCAAAGTGAAAGCAACCCTAACTTTTACTTAAGAGCTCAAATTCACCCCTCACCCCTGTAGCTTTCTTTCATACCCTTGCCTATTGCTACTTGTACCTGAGACAGCTCTAAAAATTAACAGGGAAGACATTCTCTTGGATCTCAACAGTCAGGTCAGGATGACAGCAGCTCCCCCTTTCATCCCCGGACGTGTGAATTCCTCAACATGGAGTTCTGTTCCTGTGCACCCTGCCTTCCAGTCCAGGTCCTCCGCCACACCCTAACGTGGGCCCCTGCTGTTCCCCTCCACTCCATACACTGCTACCAACTGAGTTCCTGAAAACTTCCATCAGATCACTCCCCTGCTCTGGAAGCTCAAATGCCTCAAGCCCAGCTCCTTGGGCCAGCATTCCAGGCACTGACAACCAGCACTTCGGCCCCTCCTTCCAGTCCGCCTCCTTCCTCCAGCGTTCACTCTGTCCGCCTCTTACCTCCTTCACGCATGTGGTTTTTCCACCTTCTGAGAATGTTTTCCCCATGGATTTACATCCAGACAGTCCTTCAAAGCCAAAAGCATCTCCCAGCTCCTAGAGGAACCCTCTCCCCCATCTGCCCACTGCCTGGCCCCACTGAGTCCCCAGGTAAGCCACTGGCACCTACAGAGCCAGGCACACACCCTCCACCTTACTCTTGACCACTGCTGGTCTGAGCTTGCTGTGTTCTCAGCACCAGGAGCCCCTCGCACCCATCAAGCCACTGAACCCTCCCAGCAAAGCACTGGGCAGTGCTGCTACCCCTACTGCAACATGAGGAAGGGGAGGCCCACTGCTGGAGCCAGGACCCGACCAGCTATACCTGTCACTGAATTCATCTAGTGCATTGTAAACAACGTTACCAGTGATGTGAAACAGAAAATTCTGTGTTTTATGCAGTCACGGTGTCCTGCTGTGAAAGTCTTGTCTTGTTTATAAATGTGTGTGCTGGATCATGATCTAAAAAGATCTGTGGTTGGAAAGGTATGAAAACTCTCTAGTCCTTGAGCACTTTGGTGTATAGTATTTATGACAAGTGTCACTACTCTGCTGAAATCAGTTTGTTCCCAGGGACTATGACTGTGGGCACTTTACACATTCCAGGAATACAAGTTTTAAAATAAATCTTATGGTGGAACCATTTGGAAAAGGATGGTGAGCATGGTTGCACCGCTTGAAGAATGCAGTCAATGTCACTGAGTTGTACGTGTAGAAATTGTTGAAATACTGTACGACTGAATATATTTTCATCAAAACACACACACACACACACACACACACACAAAACCAAGAAAAAACAAAAAAAATCCAAGTCTTTCTCTTCCTTGGCCATGCATCTCTATTCTATAACAAATATACTTTTCTGCTAACAAGAAATAAATTTTAAAAACTGGAAGCAAGTCACCAAAAAAAAAAAAAACAACCAACCTTAAATGCATCTTATGCTGTAACCTGTCACTGCCACACCTTTGGGGGCTACCAGAGAGTCCCAACTGACTGTGCATTGCTGCTGAAACCTGAGGGCTCTGTCTTGATTTCTCCAAAGAGCTGACAAACTGTCCATAGTCTATTACCCTTCTGTGGTCAAGTCCTTTGAGGGCCAAGAGTACAGATTTAAGGGACAACTGTCAAGAAACAACGGCTCAGTCTGCAGTCTGAGATAGGACAAAGTGACAAGCTCACCTCAAACCTCGTGCATGCCCTTGGCCTCATTCATACCTACACTAATGAAAATCAGTCCAGCTGCCACTGGGTAGGGCAGTGGGTACCCCTTTCCTGAGCCTCTGGGGTGCTACAGATCTAGGTTAAGGAGGCAGAGAAGGGGTAGAGCAGAAGGTGTCACAACACCTAGAGTCACCAGGAGGCTACAAGTTTAGGGCATCCATCAGGCACGGCGTAAAAACACTCAAGACTGAATCTGTTCTCTCAACTCTTGACTTACACTTAATTATCACTTGAAATGTGTTAAAATTAACAGACTAACAACCTTGAGACTCCCCTAAAAACCACTGAGTCGGACACTTTAAAACGAAGACTTGTATATGAAGTAGATTTCAAAAACACATTTGTTTGTTTTTTTGAATTCAAAGGGGTTAGCCTCCTATTGGAGAACATACCTGGGTTCCAATACTCCAGTAAAACCACCCAACATAAGAAGGGTGGCGGAACCAAGCATATACGCCACTTGTCACCAGAGTGTGAGTGTCTGACTTTTCGTTCTGCACCACGTGGTTGAAGTTGGAACCAGCTGTAAACATGGCTGCTTTCCTCAGACACTCCCCAAAGACCACCATCAGCAGCCCGGTGACACTCAGCCAGGTGATCTGCTTCAGTTCTGCAGGAGAGACATCAGTGACCAACAGAAAACCAAGGAGTCCTCTCTTTTTGCTGCTTACAATGAACTTATATCTCCAAAGGAGGAATCGTTAGAAAACGTCCTAGAGGGCAATTAGCATTTGCCATCACATTAAAATTATATTATGAGCAAAATACGGTCCCTGAAGTCATGATGTTCATCCATTTACTTCAAAGGGGCATCATGTGTTAGAGCGGCAAGATAAAAGAGGTCCTCCTCTCCTAGAGCTGTGGGCTCTCTCATTCATGTCCCTCCCACCACACGGTGTCTTTCACTTATACCTTTACCACAGGTACAGCTAAGTGAAGTAAAGAACTACAAATCTAATGGTCGGCAGTCTAAACCCACCCAGTGGCACTGTGGAAGAAAGGCCTGGTGACCTGCTTCTGAAAAGCAGTGTTAGGTGCCACCGAGTCAATTTCCAACTCACAGCAAGCCCACATGACACAGCAGAACTACCTCATAGGGTTTTCTTGGCTGTAATCTTTACTGGAACAGACTGACAGGTGTTTCTCCCACACAGTGGCTGGTAGGTTCAAACTGCCAATCTTTCAGTTAGCAGCGGAAGTGCTTAACCATTGTGCTACTAGTTCTCCTCCATAAAGATTACATTAAAAAAAAAAAAAACACCCGATGTATCACAGTTCTACTGAACTGACTTGATGGCAATGTGTTTGGTTTTTTGTTTGGGAGTCACACACCTTTTATTTCATTTACTGGGTGGGAAGTTCAATACCAGAGTAGGTTCCAGATGTAGAGGTTTATTGCTAATAAAATTGTCACATAACATTTTTTAACTCATACAAAAAAAAGAGAAAAACTCAACTAACCCATTATCGTCAAATTGATTTCAACTCATAGTGACCTTATAAAACAGAGTAGAACTGCCCACAGGGTTTCCAAGGCTGTAAATCTTTACAGAAGCAAATTGCCCGGTGGGTTCAAACTGCTGACCTTTCAAGTAGAAGCTAAGTACCAAACCACTGAGCCACCAGGGTGCCTTTCTCAAGTCAAGATATATACCCAAACCTCCTCTAATTGTAAAATTAAGGATTCTAATTATCCAGGGTTGGGAAGTCTTACTAGATGATATTTCAAATTATGCAAGGTTTAAGGCAAAAGGCCAACATGTCCTCAATTCAGAATCTAGAAGTGGAGTTCCCCACAGGGCTCATCCTTTATAAAGAGCTTAGTGAGGGCTGAGGCCTGGGTGGAAACTGCTCAGGGGAGATTAGGCCCAGGAGGTGGACCAATGTCACTCACTGCCTTGGCTATGGTGGATGCCACCCTTCTCCCCTCTGGAAGGGAAAACAGGGCACACTAACCTGGCCAGAAGATATTTTCAAGCGTGAACTCTATCCAAGAAGAAAGGGCAGCTACAGTATACTCCAGACTGTGATTCAGGAGAAAGGAATCCAGGGACAGACTCTTGGGATTATTGACGGCCGTCACTAAGTATTCAGAATAGTGGAATAATGACAGGGAGCACATGTACCTAAGAAAAAGCAGAGAAAGAGATTCATTGGGGCAAGGGAATCAAGTTAGCCATAAACAAAAGTACAGATGTGGGCTTGCTGTCTCTCAATTCTATACTGAAATACCTGTTGTCACCTGCCTAGAGAAACCATCAGGTGTCTATATGTACAAAGATGCCCTCAGGTTTACAGAGTTAGGGTTCTAAAGAGACTATGTTTTTAAGGATCACTGGCAAAAAAAAAAAAAACAAAACAAAACAAAAAAAACCAGGTTAGGAAGGCATTATGGGCCCTTTTAAAATGACAACACACATGATAAAACATGACAAAGGGAAATTTCAAAGTAATGATGTATGTTGGGCATAAAAATTCAACAAAATCGAAAGCACCGCCGCAAAGAAGGATTAGATGGCTCAGAGTACTGATAAAAGCAGATGAAGCTTTTTACCTTGACGCCACTGGTTCATATCCAGGTCAGGGACTAGAAGGCTCAAGGGATTTGAAATCAAGTGTAGGGGAAAATCCTACACTGGCCGTGGGGCTGTACTAGATGTTACCTAATGGAAATTAGAGATGGAAGAGGCCTATGAAGACAAGCTGGAGCCTTGCCCCTTTCCATCACTGAGGATCTGTGTCCCCTTTCGAGAAGGGCTCGTCGACTCACTGAATGCTGTCCCAGCAGCTACAGTGCAGACAAGGACAGCTGTCAGGATTGCACCAAGGAGACCCTTTCTGCCTGCAACAGAAGCCACCAATGGGCAGAAAATCACAAGGTCCAAGATGTGGGCATCTGGGCGGAAACTAGTGACCTGGTTTCCACAGAACCTCAAATTGCCTTTGTTGTTGTTGTTATGTGCCGTCGAGTCAAACCCGACTCATAGCGACCCCTCCTTGGGTTTCCGAGGCAGTATCACTACGGAAGTAGGAATGCCCAACCTTCCTTCTGAGGAGTGGCTGGTGGGTTTGAACCGCCAGCCGTCTGGTTAGCAGGCAAGTGTCTTAGCCACTATGCTACCAGAGCTCCCCAAATTGCCTTTAGAGCCAGTCAAAGATGAGGTGCTGGGAGAAGGAGAAGCGGGTGCTGACCCTCTGATCCAGCCTCCCTCTCCTCAAAATCATTATTCCAAAAGTACTTCTTACCAGCCAAAGTGATTCCAAGAAGACTGGCTAAAACTTAGCAGCATGCCGCAGCCAAACACAAAACCAAGGAAACATGCTCGAATGGCTATCTGAAATAGACCCAAAAGAGCTCAGTCACCCAGTCGTTTTGGGAGCACAAAACCAGGCTGCTAGCCATCCTGGGATAAGCTGGCCACTTGCAGCCAGAGAGCGGATCTGCTCACCCCTTAAGGGACTGAAGCCCGGCTGCCTGGATTCAAATCCCACCAGCACCCCTCACTGGCTGTGTGGCCTTGGGCAAGTTACTTAACCTCTCTGGATCTGTTTCCCCATTGACAAAGTGGGTGTAACAACAGTAACTATTTCTTAGGACTACTGAGAAGCCTTCTCATGTAAAGCACTTAAAAGTGCTACACAAGTTTTAGCTGCCATTACTATTATTGCTGCTTTATTCAGGGCTGCGGGAATATCCTGGAAATCTCGCTTACTGGCAAGACCTTCCCAAATCCCTGCAGCAAAACTGGACAGGGCACCCGGAGCTCTACGCCCAGCCCCCTCCATGGACATGCGGGCCTCTGACCTCGCAAACTTGGCAACAGTTAAAGCTCCACACCTTAAATTACATGAACTGGGAGGCTCCCTCCTCCCCACCCCAGCGCATCTGCCGCAGCTGCTGAGAGACAAGAACTGCAATCGAACACCCACTCTGCCGGGTGGAAAGGACCCCACACCGGACGCCCCCAGGAGCCCTGCGAGGCTGGCGTCCAACCTGAACTTGCAGCTAAAAAGCACGCCCGTGGAAGGGCTCTTTCCGCTGACCCCGCTCCCGGTAGCTCTGGCCCCAGGGAAAGGGTGCAGGGTCCCCGTCGCAGCCCGCGACCCGCCCGGTCCGGCCCCCACCTGGTAGCGTGGCGGCCGGTAGAGCAGCAGCAGCAGCGCGTTGAGCCCAGCCACGTAGAGCGCCAGCCCGGTGCGGCCCTGCAGGCCGGCGCGCGTGAGCAGTGGCAGCGCGAGCACCGAGGCTCCCAGCAGGAAGGTGGCAAGGCTGAGGCGCGCCTCAGAGCCCGGCGGAGCCCGCGCCATGCAACCCGCCATGGCGCAGGGCAGCAGACCAGCGGGCAGCAGCGGCGGCGACTGTAGCCCGGGGAAACCCGCCGGCCGCGCCTGCGCACTCCGCCACCGAAGGCGCGCCGGGAAGGGCAGCCTGCCCGTAGCCGCGCGTGTGCTGAAAGTTCTCGCGAGACCGCCACCCCTCTCGGCTCCTGTCCTGAATTTGGCGGGATCACTGTGCCCCGCCCCGCCTGTGTCTCTTCCGGGACTTCCCCTCCCCCAAATTAAGTAGCTGCGGAGCTCGGGTTGCTTATCGCCCAGGCTTGTGCTGTAAGTTTGCCCCAAACTCAAGAATGTTCCTATCGGAGGAAACCACCTAAATACCCTCCATTCGGGCATCTAGGCAAGGGGATTACAGACCATTTAAATCCGTGGGCAAATATTCAGTACAGATTCCGGTTTTTCAAGAGCAGAATAAAACCTTTGCACTGACTTGGCTTTGCGGGGAAAAAAAAGGATACATACGAGGTTGGAACAAGGATTGAAATATATGTAAACGAAAGTTCAACAGCAAACATCTTTAGGTGGTAATACATCGGACAATTTATTGTTTTCTCTATATGTTCTTGTATTTGCCATATTCCTGCAAGAACTTGCATGGTTTACAATCAGAAATAGCACTTTACTTTTTTAAAGAGTAAATGCCCCACCGCGGGAAGTCAGAACTGTGACGGAGGAGAAAGGTAAACAGACAACTAGATAAACTGTTGGGTGGGGTGAAAAGGTAGAAGAGAGGAGCACCCAGGGAAAGTTGAAGGGTGGAAGCGTGGAGGCCACGGCAGTTGCCGGGAAGAAACTCAGCTTGGCCTCGAGGCCCAAGGGGACGCAGCCGGCCTGCCGCTGGAAATGAGAGCAAGGGCATCCACCCGGAGGGAGGACGCTGCATTCTCACAGGCAGAGGCCGGAGGGAACAAGCCAGAGGCAGGATGGAGGACAGGCCCCGGGGGAGGGGGAAGGGGTCTGGGTAGCTGGGCTAGGGGACTAATGAAGACCCTGGCTGCCATCCCAGCTCCTGACACCTGCAGCCTAATTTTATGATCTTGGGCACATCAATTCTATAAGCCTCAGTTTCTATAAAATGTGGTCTTGATCTATCACGCAACTGTAAGTACTTCTATAAAAGCCCAGAATACTTCTATAAACTTCCAGAGCACCAAGACCAAACCCAAACCTGTTGCCATTGAGTTGTTGCAGTTGAATCAGTTCTGACTCACAGCGGACCCACGTGTTACAGTTCACATCCCATGTGAACTGCTCCATAGGGTTTTCTTGGTTGTAGTCTTAACAGAAGCAGATCACCAGGCCTTTCTTCCACAGTACCCCTGAGTGGATTTGAACCACCAGTCTTTAGATTAGTAATCTAATGCAAACTGTTTGTACCACCTAAGGATCACCTACGATGTGGTGCTCTCTAATGGTGCTAAACATTTGCTAAACTCAGGTAATGGGAATTGAAAGGAAATTTAATGTTTAAAAATCCATTGAGTTACAGCACCATAAATAAAGGAGGCATAGATGTTCCTGGGGGCTGAGAGATGGAGCTTCTGGCCCTGTCCTCAGTTTCTCAGGGTCTCCCCCAGACTCAGGACCTCTGCGCAAGGACTCCCTGAGGCCACTAGAGGGCCTTCATTACATCTTTACTCCAGAGAGGGACCCTGGTCCTGAAGTTGAAAGCCACTCCTGAAGTTCTACATCTGGTCATTGGCATTTGCCCCCTACTCTCTCTTTCTGGCCCCAATTTATCCCTGGAGACCATCACCATTCAGGAGGCATAGAATAACATGTCATTCAGAACAGATAACTAGAGCCCACGAAGCCCCTTTCCTTGGCCCGTCACCTTCCTCAGGCTCTCCATCTTCATCAGCCTCATCTTGGAAAGTGAAGGAGGAGACTTGGAGACAGTCTCCTGCAAGGCCAGATCTAGGGAAGGGGGTATTTTTGAAGTCTCTGGAGTTGCTGAATCTGCCTGTACACACAAGCCTATACCCAGAGAAACACAGTCACACACAGATGCACTCAGAAACACAGAAAGACACAAACAGAGAGAAATTACTGAGACAGAGACGAGCTCAGTACGCACTGGGCTCTCCAGTGTGGAACACATAAGGCTTGGGGAGATGGCAAAACTACAAATAAATAAATAAGAAAAAAAACTACTCCGCCCTGGGGATATCTTACTGCCTTTCCTAGTTAATAAGCATTTGAATGTGTTTTGTTCTAGGATCTGGGAAGCCAGCACAAAGGGAACCCTTTCACATGCAGGAAGATCTGTTTGCAGTCACCGCCACATACACACTTCCCCCTATCCCCATCAACCTACCATCTGCCCTCACCTGGTGAGGTGGCTTTTCTTCCTGGGCCCACGTGGGGACCCCTGCTGTTTTAAAGAGTGCTAAGAACCACCTTATGTTACATTTGCAAGTAAAACCAGGCTGAGAATAAATCAGCCTGCCTTTTCTTAAAAAAGGATCCCCAGTGGTTAAAGTGCTTGGCTGCTAACCGAAAGGTTGGTGCCTTAAACCCACCAGCCGCTCTGCTGCTCTGCAGCAGAAAGATGTAGCAGTCTGCTTCCGTAAAGATTTCCAGCCTTGGAAACCCTAGGGGGCAGTTGTACTTTGCCCTACAGGGTCGCTGAGTTGGAATTGACCCGATAGCCCCGGGTTTGGTTTGGATTTCTAAATGGAATTGCTTTCCATTGAACAAGAGTCCTTGTGTGGTGCAAATGGTCACTCACTCAACTGCTAACTGAAAGGTTGGAGATTCCAGTCCACCCAGCGGGGTTTGGGAAGAAAAGCCTGATCTACTTCCAAAATATCAGCCATTGAAAACCCTGTGGACCACAGTCCTACTCTGACACACATGAGGTTGCCATGAGTTGGTACTGAATAGATAGCAACTGTTTTTTCCATTGAGCAAGAAAGAATGTAGGAAGTGGTGAGCCCCCCTGCCCCCTGACAGCCAGGAGGCAGTGCAAGGATGAGCTTTCCCCTCTTCATGTGAGAGATGGATAAACTCAACCCAGCTTCCTAGGATGGAAAGTTGGCTTCAGTCCTAAGTGCTGTCCAAACCCTAAACCAAGCAGGGAGAAGTCAAGGAACCTCACTTTCTTTCCACCCCAATGGGTCCTGGGTCCTAACCTGGTCTCTCATTTTTTAGGGAAATGACTTCCTGCTGCTCTCAGTCGTTCACAGGAGTCTGTCAGCCTATGTTCACGTGGAAGCCAGGAGGTACAGTGGGGAGGGACCTGTCCCATGTGGCCACAACTCTGAGTGGGAACCCTGGTCCTCCAAAGGTTTTCTTCCCCTCCTCGGGCCATTCTGGGCTAGAGGCATGAAAGTCCCCTCTCTCCAGCCGGAAATGGGTAAATGATGTGTAGTTTATGAGCACATCAGCCCAAAAGTGCATAACTCATATGTGCACAAAGGGGCCCGGGTAAATATTTAAAGATTAGAGCCAGCTGGGCAGAGACACAAAGGACCAGGACAATGGGGGTCTCTCTGAATTCACTTTCCCCAAGCTGGGCCAGGCCAGTTCAGCATTGATGCACTCACTGGAGTCCCAGCCTTTGTCCCCTAAAGAGCTCTTGGCCACCAGGCTATTTGTAGTCCCAACAGTGCTAAAGAGAGTTAAACAATCGCCACCTCTCCAAGCCCATCTGGAAACAATTGGCCAAGTCATTCCCATGCTTTTGCTGTGTTGCAATAGTTAATTACATGGAGCAATCACTTTATTCCACTTTGAAATGCATCTGCAAAGGGGGCTCAATGCCTTTCACCCTTCAATCACTGGCACCCACAGTGGCCTGCACACCGCTCATCAGTTAACATTTTTAAAAAACAAACAACTCACTGCCTGCCATCTAGTAGGATCGGATTCATAGCGACCCCTCCTTGGGTTTCCAAGGCAGTATCACTACAGAAGTAGATTGCCCAATCTTCCTTCTGAGGAGTGGCTGGTGGGTTTGAACTGCCAGTGTTCTAGTTATCAGTCAAATGCTTTAGGCACTATGCCACCAGAGCTCCTAACACTAGTTTAAAACCCTGGAAATACAGAAAGGAAGGGCTCCTACCCAGGGCTGAGAGGCCTCAGAGCCAGGATGGCTCTTACCTGGAATTTGTTCCAGGGCCTGCAAAACCCTCTCCCTTCCTCATTTTCAGACAAAGCCTGTCATGCATTGTGTCCTAAAAAGTTTGTTCATTGCCAAAATGTGTGTGTGTGTGTGTGTGTGTAGGGCAAAGCGCTCAGGCTACTTTGCCTTAAGCTCTCCAGCAAGAAAATGAGGGGTCCTGAACAGCACCAGGGCCCCAAGAGCCTGCAGGCATTACAGAAGGAAACATTCTTTCCTTGAATGAGCAGAGGCCTGCCTGGGTCTCCCAGGCACTGACTGGATGTGTGCTCCTTTCCAGGTGCCTTGGGGCTCCAGATGCTAAAAATGGAAAAGGAATGTGGCCTACATTAGGGCTTATGTAAGCCCTGCTTCTAAGTTGGTCCTTGCCCTTCCCAAAAGTGTTTTGTCCTGCTTAGTCTGAGAGGGCAGGTATGCTGCTGCCTAGCTCCCTCACTGAAAATGCCTCTTCTCACCCACCCCTACTGCTTGGAGCCCGCTTGCCTGCTTAAGGGCTCACGTAGAATGCTGAGGGGCATGATATACAAACAGTGGGGGTGCGGAAAAGTGGGGCCCCAGTTTGGATCACAGGGTAGGGTTTCAGTAAAAGTTCCTCTACTAGTTTCCAAAGACCTGGCCAGATGCCAAGAACTAACTTGCGTAGGGGAAGGTGCTTCCGAGAGGCCGATGCCGGAATTGGGGATAGGATGGGGGAAGGGTGGAAGCTGCATCCGAGCTTGGAAGAAGGGAGTGATGGAAATCGCAACCCTGGAAGCCTAAGGGGCCTCAGTCGGCTTGAGGCGGGAGTGGACCAAATGGGCTGTTCACCGCGTGGAGCCATGCTCCGGACCGGGAGGCCCAGGAAGGGGGTTCAGCCCAGGTGGGGGAGACTCCTAGTTTAGGATTCACCACCACAGAGGAGAGGGCGCAGCGGGCGGCGCCCCGGCTAGGGAGGGGCAGCCGGAGCCCATTAAGTGAGCCAGGGTGGGGCGTGTCGGCTGTGAATCCCGCCCCGGCCACCGCAGGCTGGTCTTGCCTCCCGCAGCCAAAGCAGAACATTGCGAATTAGCGCATTTTGCGGTCAATTTTCCACTACTTAAGAGCCACTGCGCCACCCACGTGAGCTGCCCCACCCAGAGCAGCCAGAATCCCCTGACTTGGACTCGGGAAGAGGGTGACCCTGGTGCGGCGGGTGGCGAGGCGCCGGTGGAGAAGGCCCGCGGGCCCCTTTATGGCGACCTTAACTCTGGAGAGGGGGCGGGCCCGGCGCCCCTGCTGCGGGCCATGAGAGCTGCGCCTAGGGGCCATTGGTTTGCTAATGCACCGGAGTTGAAAGGCGCGGGCGGCGGTTTATGGGGAGGGCATCGTAATTACAGGACAAATTGCCTCGCTGCCTGAGCGGCCCCAGGATCGGGGGCAAGGGACTCATTGGGCCGAGGCGCGCGCCTGGGTCTCAGTGCAGATGTGCGGCAGCTGGAAGGCCGCGCGCGGCGGGGCGCCCGGAGTTTGGCCCCAAGGGGCGGGCGCGGCCGCGGCTTTGTGAGGCCGGCACAATGCCCTTAACACTCGGCTGCCCCCTTTGTGCCCTGTCGGGCCGCCTGCCGGGCCCGCGGCGCCTTTGTACCGTCCGGTCCCCGCCCTAAGCCCGGAGCGCACCTCGCCTAGGCTACCCCAGCCCTGTGGGCCCCCATGCTTCAAAGCTCCCGGCGCGTGCCTGAGCCCGCCGCCTGGTTTCGGCCCCGCGGCTCGGTCCTGGGTCCATCTTGCCCGAATCTGGCCCATGGACCTCTGGGGCCCAGGAGGGAGAGAGCCCTATGCTGCTGTCCCCGTTGGCGCTGCCTGAAAGGGGGAGGGCGGGGAGCGATTCTCCACGCTGCGAGACGCCTGGGAACGCGGCGGCCCTGCAGGACCCGTCAATACCCCGAGAGGGGCGGGGAGGGAGATAGCCCAGCTCTAGGGATCTGGGGGGCCCACCTGGGACCCGCCGCCACCTCCCCTGCATACAGAGGCCCGTAGCGGCCGGTAAGTTGCTTCCTCTGCCACAGAGCTCTCCTACAGAGTTTTTGCGTCCCTGGGACTTCCCACTCGCCTTCGGAAGTGATAGTGGAGACACCATTGTTCAGAGCCCATTTTACAAACCCTCCAATTAAGGGCACAAGAGCCCAGTAAAAGGAGGTGTCTAGTTTCCAACCTAGGGACTCCTTGGGAATCTGGTCAATCACAGCTACTGGAGCCCAGCCTCCTGGGGATGGCCTGGGAGGACCGCTCCAGATTCCTACTCCTGAGACCTAACCATCGAGGAGCACTCCTCCACCCTGGGCTTCTATGGCCTTGGATAATGGAAAGGGATGTTGGTGGCTCTGAATTGCCCTCCTAAAGTACAGACTGTCTGTCCTCAGACGATTGCTGAACAGCTTTTTCTTCTCTTGCTCTGGGGACTGAGAAAAACCTCTCAGGAGTGGACCTCCAGCTCTTCCCAGGGGAAAGGTCCTCCTTGGAGCTCAAGTTGCCCAGCCTCACTGCCTAGGGCTAGGAGTGGGTTTGACTCCAGGCCACTCTGATTCACCCCTACTCTGCAGCTGCCCTACGTTGCCCACATCCGGAAGTGTCCTAGGTAGGCTCCCCTGATGGAGGGCACCAGGCCCACATTGCTGCCTATAGAGGAGCACTCCAAGGCCCTAGGCTCCAAGCAAGGAGGAGGCAAGCTGTGGCCCCGCGGGCGGGCTGCATGCTTTAATGGGACACATGTCACTGTGTAGCCGGCTTTGAGCGGTCACAGGCAGAAAATCGCTGCATTGTCCCATGTTAGGGAGACTAATGCAGCGTCGCAGGCACGGCCAGAGCGTGAAGTGCACAGAAAGGCCTACCTGGCGGTGCCTCCTGCTTCAGCATCTTCATCAGGCTGGCAGAGGGAAATCCTCCCTCTGTCATAGTCATTATCACAGCCCAGGCCAGCCTAGCCCATAGACCTCCCCCAGGATGACCCCCTGAGGCCCAATAGAGGATCCCTGATTAGCTGCTTGGAAACATGGGGCTAGCGACACGGAATGGGTGCCTGGTGGGAAGGCCCAGATTCTACACAGAGTAGAATGGACATGGTTTGGACAAGAGCGAGAGGGGAGGAGACCCCAGACTCGGGAAGTGCTGGGGATTAGAGAAATAAAGGAAAGACTGAGAAAGGGGGAAAATGGTCCCTCGGGAGGGAGGAGGGTCCCTGAGGTGAGGTCAAAGGGGAAAGGGCCAAGCGGAGGGGGGTAGGGAGCCTCCCTGGTGTGTTCCCTCCATTCCCCTCCTCCTCGGGGTTCCTCTAGTCCAAAGCGCCTCATTGACATGTAAACGAGGGGCCCCTATAAAGGCCGTGGCACCTCCCATGGGCAGAGTTCCGGCAAAATGGGCACACAGCCTGAGACCCGGGGCAACCTAGCTGGCAACTTCCGCAAGGTCTTGGGTCCAAAGGGACATGGGGTGTCGGGTGGGGGACCCTGCCCAGACTGTTGGGGGGGCAGAGGGTGGGAAGGCAGGGGTCCTGTATTCAAACAGGTCTGCTTGCCCACAGATCTCCAAGCCTCTGATGGAGAAGAAGCGACGTGCACGCATAAACGTGTCACTGGAGCAGCTCAAGTGTCTGCTAGAGAAACACTACTCACACCAGGTGAGGGACCCAGGGATGCGGGGGTGAGGGGGTGACACAAGGTGCCCAGCCTCATTCCTCCGGGGCTGCCCAGCTAAAAGCGTTTCCCACTGATCTGCAGATCCGAAAACGCAAGTTGGAAAAGGCAGACATCCTAGAGCTGAGCGTCAAGTACATGAAGAGCATGCAGAGCTCCCTGCAAGGTGAGGGGGTGACCCGGAGGTGGGGGTGGGAGTGTCTGTGGGGTAACGGCCACGGATATGGCACGGATATGAGGAGGTCAGAGAGAGAAGGGGCATGAGTGGAGATGAAAGCTGGGACAGGTGGGCAGCCGAGTAAGGAGAGGACTACAGCTTATTGCGGGGCAAGGGCGAGATGTGAAAGGCGGCCTGTGGGCAGAGTTCTGGGATCCGGGAAGGCGTTCGTCTCCTCTCCCCTCCTTTTTTCTGCTCTCCCCTTCCCTCCACACTTCTCCCCTCTCCTCTTCCCCTCCACACCTCTCCTCTCCGCTTCGCCTCCCCTCTCTACCTCTCCCTTCCCCATTTCTCCCCTTGCTCCGGTCCTCCAGGGCTCTGGCCGGCCCCTGGCGGCGCCGAGTACCCACCCGGCTTCCGCGGCTGCCTGCCAGGCGTGAGCCAGCTCCTGCGGCATGGTGAGGAGGGGAACGGCCTGCACTGCCCCCTGGTGCTGGAGTGCACGGGCGGCAGCACCATGGACAGCGCCGGACCCAGTTCCTGCCCCGAGGCGCTCGCGTTGCACTGTCCGAATGGCCACTCTGCCTGGGTTGCCGCTCCGGTTCCGGCCACTGGCAGCCCACGGTCCCCGCCACCGCGGCTGCTCCTTGCCAGTGGCCCTCCTGGCCTGTCAACCAGCGTCTCGGCTCCTCAGCCAGCCTCGCGCCGCCGCCCCGACAGCCCGGGCCCGGGGCTGCGCGTGTGGCGACCCTGGTGAGGCGCAGGAGGGCGGAACGCGGGGAGGAGGTGTGATTTCGGACTGATCTGTGCCCCGTCGGGCCTAGGGGCGCAGGGACTATCGTGGGCGCACCGTGGCTCCCACACTCCAGCCTCACATACTCTGGCCGCACTCGCTCTCCCCTCTTCCCACCCAGTGGGGCTAGGAGGGGGAGGGGGGGTCCTCGTCTGCGCCCCTTTCCCAGGGGCCCGGCCCCGCCCGGTGGCTGTGCCCCAGTGGGAAGGTCGCGGTCGGCAGCGGCGCAGAGCAGACCTCTCGCAGCGAGGAGAATCGCTGCCCCGCCCCAGCCCATTCAGCCGGCCGCAGTCGCCGGGTTCCCACCGGCACAAAGCGCGCCGGGCCCCGCCCCGCCGGGGAGGAACCCTTCCCCCTAGCCCCACCTTGGACCGCACTCCGCTCCCAATGACCCCCACCCCCTGTGCAAGCAGCCCGGCCCACCGGGAGATCCGCCTATCCTAGGCCAGACCTCTGGGAAGCCGGGCACCCGAACCCCCCCGCGTCAAGTTCTGCGCTCTAGCTCCGCCCCTAAGATGCTCCGCCTTGGACGCCCAGTCCCACAGTCGCCCCGGCCCGTTCCCCAAACTCCGGGACCGCGCGGTTCTTGGGAGGGACCCGGTTCTGAATCGCACCAGCCTGAGGACTGCAAGAGCGAACCCGGGCCCTTCTCTTGGGAGAGGTCCCCGGCCCAGGCTCAACAAAGATCCCTGGCCTGCAGTCCAGGCTGGGAGCAGCTCGTCATCAGCCTCGCAAAGCCCCGCCTCCGGACACCTGGGGCCTGCGTGCAAGCTCTCGACCCTCGAGGGCCGCGGGAGCGATCTGCGCCTGTTTATTCGTACGTAATTGAGGTCACTGATGTGCTCTGAGACGCCCAAGTCAATGTTTCTTCTACTGGGCCTGCAGCCCCGGCCCGCGAAGGGCACCCTCAACCGGGGTGGGAACGGGTTCCTGCGCGGAGCCCTGAAGAGATCATGGTACCTCTTCCCATTGTAATTCAGAATAAAGAGAGCGACCTTCTAACACGGGTATAAAGGTGCCAAGGACATTGTAATTTCTCCCACGATGTCTACTTCGATGCTTCTTTTTGAAGCACAAATAACAAACTTCCAATACAAGATTTTCTTGTTTTTGGCTGTCCCTGAATTGCAGGCTCAGTAAACCCATTTTGGTCCGACTGCGGGGAGCCGGAGTAGCCCAATGACCTCTTGGAGCGCGGAGCAAGGGCGGGGCTCCTGGCTGTAGTTGTCGCTCTTAGTGTAAGCTTCCAAGGCTGCACCAGGTGGTGGTGGTGAGTTAAACCAGGATAAATCCTTCCGCTGGCCACCAGGCGGCGGCCTTGCACTGCAGACCCTAGGACGCAGCTTCCAAATTCCCGACAGAGGGGAGCCTAGGGATGGTCTTAGAGCACAGCCGTCCCCGCGCTTCCCAGGCCCCCCGAAAACAACTTCCTTCGGGTCACCCTCCTGCATTAACCTCACTGGGGCTGTTACCTGTGCTAATAGGACCCTTTGCGCCGGTAGGATGCTCACTCCACCTCTCCATTTTGTGGCTGCTCCAGGCCCATCTCTATCACTGGGTGGAGTTGGAGCACTTGTCAGAGAAAGGGGACAAGTCAGACACCAAAGAATAAAGGACTGTTGTTGGAATTTCAAGTCCCAGAGGGACAGAGATTTGGGGGCACTTGGCCAGTGGTAGTGTGAGGTTCTTCAAGGGTGTTTTCCTGAAAGCAGCCTGGGATACCAAATGCAAATCATAAGGGAGATTTTATTGGGTCCTGTACAGAAGAGAAATGATCAGTTGTGAAAAACTACAAACGGATCCCTGGCTCTGGGCTGCGTATTGACAGACCTCCCTCCCCGCATGCCCAAGGTCCAGCTTTTTATAAACATAGCCAACAGGCCCAAGGCTGGACAAAATGCTGGAGGGAGCCCTAGACCTCAGGGTCTTCTGTTTGGGGTCTCTGCCTTTTTGTAAAAATCAGAACTGGAGAGAGTTTGGGGACCATGTCCCCTGTAAGTATTGCCGTTGGATATGATCTACAGAGTGAAAATCCAAGGTGATAGATGGGCCAGCCTGAGGAGCGGATTGTGGCTAGCCACAGTCACTGCCCGCACATGAAATGTTTGTCCTTGAAGGCACACAGGAGCATTGGCCAGAGGCAGCCCTTCCCATGGCCAGGCTGGACTGTGGTCCCCTGCCTTGCTCACCTGTGGCCAGCTCCTCTCCTACTTACCCCACATCAAGGGATTGGAGGGGCCTCAGGCCTAGACAGAGCCAGGCAGTCCCACTGTTCCATACCCAGTGGCCTGGGCTGAGACCCTGTCTGGAGGTTGAAGGGATGGGCTTGGCCACCTGTGGGGCAGAGGCAGTGTTGCAATGCCACACTTGTGGAGCAGAAGGAATAGGGTGGCTCTGGTCTGGCCTTGGAACCCACCCCAAGTTGTCAGATTTAGGGGCCACTGCATGGAGGAAGGGCCAGAAAGAGGCAGCCTCTGAAGACACTTTGTGCCTCCATGTCCAGGTCACAGCTGCTTGTGGGCATCTCCTTAGCCTGAGCCTAGAGTCTTCTTCCATGAAGACTTAGCAGGCCCCAGGGCAAAGTCCAGACCTGCAAGGGACCAGGGGCTGCCCAGGAAAGAGAGCAAGGAAAAGTCCTGTCCCCATGGTGTGGGGGGGGGACTCCCACCTGCACAGGTGGGGATGAAGCTGGAGATGGGCATTGGATCAAGGGAGACCCATTCTGTCTTTGCTTTAGGCCTTTCTACCCACAGCCTTCATGGGGGAGTCACAGATGTGGTTGACAGGCAATGATGGCATGTGATGAGGGAGGGGACACTGATGGTGATCAAGGTGGCTGTGGTGTCAATAGTGATGTGCAACAGTGTTGTGCTTAGCTGGAGTGCAGTGTGAGCTCCTAAGGGGGCTGGGGCACCAAGAGTGGGAGGTCTCAGGCCTGGGAGCCACACCCCAGTCCCCTCAGTGGCCAGAGCACACAGACCAGGAGACTTCTCCAAACAGCCCTGAGAGTTAACAAGGATCACCTGCTCATCACAGATGGGGAAACTGAGGCAGAAAAGCTCTGAGGCAAGGAGACTGCTCTGAGAGCTGGTTTGGGTTCTGAAGACCCCTGTGCTTAGAGACCCTCTGCACCCATCCCCGTGGTGTGACAATTACAGTGCAGAGAGGAAAGCCCACTTAGTCCGGTGGCTTTGGCTCTAGCTCCTCTAGGCAGGGCTTTGTTCCTTCCGAAGGCCCCCCCTCAGGGAACTCCCCACCCCACACCCCCATCCAGCTGCCACAGGGATAAGTGGGTGCAGCTGGGCTTGCAGAGCCCCGCCTTTGCCAGCCTCATTTCCCACCCAGGAGGTGCTATATGCTGCATAGCCAGGGCAGCCAGAGCCTCTAGGCAATCCCCTCTCCCATGGCAGGTACAGAAGAGCCAGATGAAGCGCTGGGGCCGCCCTCCCCAGGGGGTGGCACATGTCTGGGCAGGCTCAGCGCCCGCTGTCCCGAGCCAGAAACGGGACCGAAGTGGGATCTTTGGTCTTGGGTCCCGCCGGCGGCCTGGCCTGCTCGGCTTCCACGGCGCGGAGGGGCCATCGGGCCCTAGGACGCCGATCCCAGCGAGTCCGAGTGCAGCGTGACGTAGCCCGAGGACTCAGAAGGAGAGCTCAGGAAGCTGCTGGTGCTGCCGCCGCCGCCGCCCGCCGCGCGCAAGCCGCCAGGCTCCCCCCATGATGCACTCAAGCTTGAACGCAGAGGCCCGAGGGACGCCGCTGTGCGTGGCCTGGGGCTCGGCTGCAAGCCGCCGCCAGGGGTCGCCCGGGGCTCGGCGGGGACGGTGAGAGGACCAGTCCCTACGGGAGCTGGCGGGCGGCGGAGGGCTTGCGGCTCGTGCTCGAAGGCGGTCAGGGCGAAGGCGTCAGGCAGCAGCGAAGCCGAGGCTGAGCGGGCGCCGGGCCCGCGGCGACGGCGCGGGCTGCCCGGGCTGCGAGACGGAGAGTCGGTGGCGCTGCGCGGGCCGCAGTCCAGGGGCCGCAGCGACAGCAGGCTGTCGGCAGAGCGGCGGCGCGGACGGAACGGGGGCACGTCCTCGGCGAAGGCCAGCAGGCTGCCGCAGCGACGCGCGGGCAGCACGAGCTGCGCCAGGGCGGCCAGTTCCTCGCTGGAGCCCCAGCGAGGCAGGAGGGCGGGCAGTGGCACCGTAGCCCACACGTCTGCGTCGTCGTGGGAGAAGCGCCGCGTGGGCGGGACCTGTGGGGACCAGGGACCTCAGCCGCGAACAGAAGGGCCTCGAGCTGCCCTTCTGGGAAATGGATGGCTTGTCCGCCAGGGGCCAAACGTTGTGGCTCAGCATCCTGGTTTGGAGCTGAGAGATAGGAGGGCAAGTGGCACTCTCTCTAAGGCTCAGGTTTGGTGTCTGTAGCTTGGGCTGCTTGGGGAAAGGGACCTCTGAAGGGGGTGCTGAGCCTCAAGGACATAACATAGGTGCCAGCAAACTGCCCTTCCAAGGCACATGGGCCAGGGGCAGGGGCTGGGGTATCTGACCTCAGCCCACCCACACAGGCTGTCATCTATTGCCAGAGGGTGAAAACACCTTCTGGAGTTGCCTGGGGCATAAGTTCAGGTGAGAGAGAAAGGCCTTGAGGGATCAGAATACCCCACCTCCACGGTGTCACCAGCCTGCCTTGTCCATACCTGAAGGTATTGCATCTTGTCCTCCTGCAGGGACCTCAGTGGATAGAGCTGAGGCAGGTCCCCTTCCAGCACAGAAAGCTCATACTTGGCCATCCTATCCAGGGCCACAAAGTCAGCCCCATAGCTGTGGTTGACAGAGTGCTCCAACACCAGGTCTGGGGGTGCGCCACCCTCCAGGCTGGACCCTGTAGGATAGGGCAGAGGCTCAGGGTCATGGAAACATCAGAGCATTGGGGAGCAAATCTCCAGTAACCTCCCCCCATCCCCATGCCAGGGAAGGGGGCTGGTTAGTGAAAAGGGAGAGCTGGGCCTGGCTTTCCATCCCAGCTCACCCCCACTTCAGCTATGAAATTGGGCAGGTCACACACTGAGCCAGTCTCCTCATCTAGAATATGGGGTGGGGCCTGAGGTTACCCCAGGTGTTCCTGAGGGCACTAAATAATATGTACAAGGGCCTACAGTACCTGGCACGGGCAAGGTCTCAGCCTAGGGTAATACTGTTATTGTTGTTGGCAGACAGGACCAAGTCTTCAGGAAGCTCTGGGGCAGTTCACCTACAGACCCCTAAGTAGAGGGTGAGCCAGGTGGAACACTTAGTGGTTTCTAGAACATCTGATTAATGGGAATCCTGGGACAGCCAAGTCATATGGAGGTGCCCTGTGGGACATGCAGCCTTGCACTTGGTTCCCTTAAGGCCTTGGGTACATTTTGCACTTGGTTCCCTTAGGGGCTCAGGTACATTTTGGGATGATACAGGGGGTGACCTAAGGGCGACCCAGTGATCCCACCCAGATCCCACTCTCTAGAACCACACAGGCCCAGCCTCACCATCATCTGAGTTCTCATCATTGGCCATGAGGGCCAAGCACTTCTCCCAGACGGCTTTGACGTCAGCACGGTAGCGGTCACATGCCCAGAGGAAAACAGGGAGCAGCAGGGCCTGGGTCACGGAGCACCACAGCACACACAGAACCATCCAGGGAGCTGCGGCATCAGCCCGCAGGCTGCTGAAGCTCACCACCTGTGGAAGGATGTGGCCTGGCACTGACAGACTCCAGCCTAGGCTCCCTATCTATCACACAGTGTCCCAATCTGCATGGCAGACCCAGCAACCCCCTGCCACGGGAGATGGTGGCAGTGATGGATGGATCTCTGATCTTGAGGAAGAAAAGAGCAGTATGGAAGGTTGAAGTCCTGCCTGCCAATAGCTGCCTGCTGCCCAAATCAACAGTCCTACCTCCCGTGGGCACAGCCCTCCAAGGTGTACTGGGCAGCACTTGGTACCTGTTATAGATTAAATTGTGTCCCCCAAAAGATGTGTTGGGATTCTTAACCCCATACTTGTGGATGTAATACTATTTGGAAATAGGGTTTTCTTTGTTTTGTTGTTGTTGATTGCCTTTGAGTTGATTCTGACTCATGGTGATCTCACGTATGCAGAACTGAACTGCTCCAGAGGGTTTTCAAGGCTATGTCCTTTCAGAGGCAGATTGCAAGGCCTGTCTTCTGAGGTGCCTCTGGGTGCATTTAAACTGATAGCTTTTCAGCTAGTAGTCAATGCTTCACTGTAGGTGTCACCCAAGGACTTTTTGTTATGTTAATGAGGCCATACCAAAGTAAAGGGTATCCTAAACCTAATCACTGCTGTATGAATCATGGAAGCACTTGGCTATACACAATAACATAGACACAGAGACAACCAAGCAACACAAATAGGAGATGATAGATGCCACATGAAGATAGCCAAGGAACCAAAGAATGCTGGTGCTAGAGAAGCTAGATTTTCCCCTAGAGTGGATGGAGAGAGAGCTTCCCCTAGAACTGGGGCCCTGAATTTGGACTTCTAGTCTCCTGAACTGTAAGAAAATAAACTTCTGTTCACTAAAGCCACCACTGATGGTGTTTCAACTATACCACCTTTAGGAAACCAAGACAACACTCCTCCATCATTTCCCTTTGACCTTTCCCAGCTCTTGGGCTCAAGTCCAGCTCCTCAGTGGACATTCAAGGCCTGTTCTGTCCTTGCCCTGCCTCCTTCTCTAGGACTCCCTATTCTCACGATAACCATCGAGAGAGGTAAGGACATGGGTTACTGTCCCATTTTTGAAATGAGGAAACAGACTTGGAGGGCCAAGTCGCCAGCCTTTGGCTCAGGGACCTTTCTGCCACCCCTACTTTTCCATGGTCAGTGGCCCCCATGGGGGTCTAGGCCTTGGACCCCATACAGCCTGTTTAGGTCACTCTCTCTCTCTCTCAAGAGAGTGCTCACTGGCCTTCCCAAGAGTGACACTTAACTATTTCCCAAACAGAATGGTTTTCAGTATGGATTGCACCTCAACATAAAGAAAACAAAAGTCCTCACAACTGGACCAATAAGCAACATCATGACAAATGGAGAAAAGATTGAAGTTGTCAGGAATTTCATTTACTTATACCCACAATCAACACCTATGGAAGCAGCAGTCAAGAAATCAAATGTATTGCACTGGGCAAATCTGCTGCAAAAGGCCTTTTTAAAGTGTTAAGGAGCAAAGATGTCACTATGAAGACTAAGGTGTGCCTAACGCAAGCCATGGTATTATCAATCACCTCATATGCATGTGAAACTGGAGGAAGACCAAAGAAGAACTGATGTTTTTGATTGTGGTGTTGGTGAAGATACTGAAAATACCGCAGACTGCCAAAAGAATGAACAAATCTGTCCTGGAAGAAGTGCAGCTGGAATGCTCCTTGGAGTGAGAATGGCCAGACTTTGTCTCACCTACTTTGGTCATGTTGTCAGAAGGACCATTCCCTGGAGAAGAATATCATGCTTGGTAAAGTGAAGAGTCAATGAAAAAGGCAAAGGCCCTCAACAAGAGGGATTGACACAGTGGCTGCAATGATGGGCTCAGATATAGCACAGATTGTGCAAATGGTGCATGACCAGGCAGTGTTTCGTTCTGTTGTATGTAGAGTCGCTATGAGTTGGAGCTGATGCGACAGCACCTAACAACAAACAGAATGGTGTTCAGATTGTGTCCCCCAAGAAAGATATGTTGAAGTCCTAAGTTCCAGTACCTGTGAATGTGATTGTGACTGGAAATACGGTCTTTCCAGATGCAATAAGATGAAGTCATTAGGGTCCTAACCCAATGAGTGATGTCTTTAAAAGAAAAAGGAACTTAGAACACAAACACAGCAAGAGTCCGTGTGATGACAGAGGCAGAGACTGGAGTGATGTGACTATAATCCAACGATTGCCAGAAACTGCTAGAAGCTGGAAGAGTCAAGAGGATCCTACCTAGAACCTTTAGGAACATGGCCTTGCTGACACCTTGGTTTTAGACTTCTGGCCTCCTGTGCTGTGAGAATGAATCTCTGTTTTTTGAAGCCATCCTGTTTGTGATGCTTTGTTATGACAGCCAAGCCTGAGGAAACTAACCACAGAGAGGAAGTGTTGGACATGATGCAGACAACATGCTGGTTTTGCCATTTGCAAGCTGTGTCAACCTTGGAAAGCTGCTAAACTTCTCAGGGGCTTGGTGTCTCACCAGTGAAACAGGCTAAGAATATCCTGCACTATAAGGGCAGAATTCTCACCTTCCATGCGGGAGACCCCATTTTGATTCCTGGCCAGCGTACCCCATGTGCAGCCACCACCTGTCAGTGGGAGCTTGAATGTTGCTGTGGCACTGAACAGGTTTCAGCAGATTCTAGACTAAGGTGAACTAGGAAGATAGGCCTGGTGATCTACTTCTGAAATTCAGCCAGTGAAAACCTTGTGGGTCACAACAGTCTGAACTGCAACTGATCATATTCCATTGTGCACGGGGTTGCCTTGAGTTGGCAGTCAATTCAATGTCAACTAACAATAACATATAGAGAGAGTGAGGTATGGATTCCAGACAGTAGTTGTAACGTGCCAGTAACATGGAGCAGGCTCCATTAATGACACCCCCTCCCCTGCCCTGAGGAGAGCTGGGCTGGGCCCCTTCTTATCCCTGCTGATGCCTCTGGCCCCACAGGGCACTTTCACCCATACTCCTCCTTCCTTTGTTACAGTCAGTGTGGTTGGAGATACCACCTCACTGTACATGAGGCCTTTGCAGCCTGGGGGTAACTGGCCTGCTGGGCGTGAGTCACCAGTCAGCAGGGTAGGTGCTGTGGCCCGTGTGCACCTCCTGGCTCTAAGGCTGCCACCTGCCACCCCCCACATTCCCCCAAAAGCTGGTGTCCTGGGATGTTTCCAGCAACATAGCCCTGTAGCTGCTCAGACAAAGCTTCTCAGACTGGTCCTTGCACCTAGCCTCTCCCTGCCCCACTCCAGATCCTTGGGAGGGGTGCTGGGTTAGAGTACAAAGGTGGGTGAAGTTGGTACACCCTGGCACAGGAAGGTCCAGGAGCCTAGACTTTCGTTCTTGTGCCAGGCCTCTTCCTAGGCCAACAGAGAGGTGCCTCAGGCAGCCCTTAGGCCTTGGACACTTGTCAACAGGGTCTTCCTCAGGCCTTAGGAGCAAATCCAACTACTCAGCAGTCACTCAAACCCTTTCCTGGCTTTGTCCTGCCTCCTGCTCCAGGTTTCCCCACCCTCACCCCACTAAGGCCCCCCAATTATGAATTGAATTGTGTCCCTCCAAAATATATGTTGGAATCCTAACCCCTGTACTAGTGGATGTAATGTAACATTGTAACGTAATCACTTTCCATAGTGCAATCTAATGTTATGTGAATGAGGCCTAGGGTGAGTCCTAAACCCAGTCACTTCTGAGTTATAAAAAGAGCAGATTAGACACAGGGATAAACACATACAAAAGAAGACAGATGCTGTGGCAGTACAGGTTGTGTGTCAACTTGGCTATGCCATGGTTTTGAACACTTTGGCAGCTGGTTGTAGTTACTGGAATCATCTCTGTGGTGGATGGAATCTGCTATGAGCAGTTCATCAGTTGAAGGAGAGCTGCCTTTGGGGTAGGTCTTGCTTCCAGTACATAATGGAGAAGCTTTAAGAAAAGTCTCTAACTTTTTGGCACATCTGGAGCCTGCATTTGACCGTCTTTGTCTCTAGTTCCTGAACTTAAACCAGTAGCCTGCTGTGTTGCCTGCCAAACTTGGGATTGTCCTAGACTTGAACCAGTGGCCTACTGTGTTGTCTGTTAATCTTGGCATTGTACCATTTTACCTGTCAATCTTGGGTTTGTCAGCCTCAGCAGCCAGTAGCTGTGTGAGTCAGAAGAAGTTTAGCTTCAGTGGGCCTAGAACAAGAGGCAGAGCTGAAGCCCAAGGTCAAGGGGCCTTCATCCAGCCCCTAGAGTCAGCACTCTGAATTTGGACTTCTAGCCTCTTAAATAGGAGCTCTGGTAGCATAGTGGCTAAAGCACTTGACTGCTAACCAGAAGGCTGGCGGTTCAAACCCACCAGCCACTCCTTGGAAGGAAGGTTGGGCAATCCTACTTCCGTAGTGATACTGCCTCGGAAACCCAAGGAGGGGTCGCTATGACTCGGGGCCGACTCAACGGCACATAACAACAACAACAACAACAGCCTCTTAAATCATAAAATAATAAATTTTTGTTTGTTAAAGCCATCCACTTGTGGTATTTCTGTTATAGCAGCACTAAAGAACTAAGACAGATGCCATGTGAAGGTTCCCAAGGAATCAAGGAATGCTCAGAGCTACTGATCTCTTTAAAGTGTTAACAAGCAAAGATGTCACTTTGAGGACTAAAGTGTACCTGACCCAAACCATGGTATTTTCAGTTGTCTCGTATGCATGTGAAAGCTGGACAGTGAATAAGAAAAACCAAAGAATTGGTGCCTTTGAAATAGGGGGCTGGCGAAGAATACTGACTATACTGTGGACTGCCAGAAGAATGAACAACTCTGTCCCAGAGAAAGTACAGCCAGGATGCTCCTTAGAAGAGAGGATGGTGAGACTTCATCTCACTTAATTTGGACATGTTATCAGGAGGGGCCAGTCGTGGAGAAAGACATCATGCTTGGTAAAGTAGAGGGTCAGTGAAAAAGAGGAAGACCCCTCAATGAGATGGACTGACACAGTGGCTGCAACTATGGGTCCAAGCATGGCAAGGACTGTGAGGATGGTGCAGGACCGGGCAGCATTTCATTCTGTTCTCTACAGGGTCGCTATGAGTCAGAACCGACTCCATGGCACCTAACGATAATGGAAACAACTGACAAGGAAGGAATCAACAAAGCCAAGACTATGATTTGGGCTTTTAGCTTCCAGAACTGTGAGAAAATACATTTTTGTTCTTTAAAACTGTCCACTTGTGTTATTTGTGTTACAGCAGCTCTAGATAACTAAAACACCCCTACTCTGTCCATCCTGGGGCCTGGACTCACCAGGGAAACTGTGGAGACGTCACCCCACCTTCTATACCCTCTTCATCGAATGGGCTCCAGGTGAGGGGAAGAAGTCCTCCTTCAGTGTTGCAGAAAGATCCTGGCTCTGCAGTCCCCTGACATGGGTTCAGTTCCCCTCATGGCTACCCTGATTTTAGGTGGGTCATTTTGCCTTTCTGCACCTCAGGTTCCAAATATGTAAAATGGGAATGATGCTAGTGCCCACTTCAAAGAACAGATTTTGAGACGCCCCCAGGACTGCCCCAGAGCCCATGTCCTCTACAAGCGTCCCCACCCAACACACGCACCAGCACAGGGAAGCCCATGAGGCAGTCGTAGATGATAACAATGGTGGCCACCAGGCCCGTGATCTGCAGCGAGGTCTTGGCAGGCTCAGAGCCATCGATGGAGGAGCGGCGCTTGCCCTGGGCGTCCTCTACTACGATGGTGGGCACGGTGAAGGCGCGGTGGTTGGCCCGGCGCCCGACCTGCACAGCCAGTGTCTGGAAGAGGGTGATGGCAGTGCAGACCACACCCATGGCCACACTGCCACCCACCAGCAGCAGGAAGCAGACGCCGAAGCCCAAGCCAATCTCAGCCACAATGAAGCGGCAGCCGTGGGCGTAGAACCGCTCGCTCGTGTCGTGCCAGCCGACGGCAGGCAGGGCTGACAGGATGAAGGACACCATCCAGATGCCCATGACCGTGTGCACTGCCTGCTTTTTGGCATTGCTCAGCCTGGCAGGGGGTGGACAGAGGGAGCTGGCATCACCCACAAGGTCTCCCCAGGGACCCCAACCACCCCTGGGCCCCAGGACACCACAGTCATGACAAACCATCACGGCGGAGTCCCTGTCCCCTATACAGAGGCTGCTTGTACACATTATCACCTGTTCTTCTCACCAAGGGTGTCTGTAGTGGACAGTGGCATGCCCACATGTATGCCACGTGCATGCTCCTAAAGGCCAGAATAGCTCCTCTTGAGCCTCCTGTCTGCCCTGGACACACCCTGTCCCCATGCTGAGGGCATGTGTGCACACAGGCACACCCCATGCCTTCATGCTCATACCCACATGTCCTCTCTGAGAACACCCATGCTGGACATTGGAGTGATGCACCCATCCTCATGGGCTCCCTGGCTCACCGGTAGTTGACGGGCCAGCGGACCATCCACATGCGGTGATAGGAGAGGGAGGTGATAGAGAAGCAGGTGGCCAGGGTAAGGGTGTAGAAGGTGGAGACAAAGACCTTGCAGAGGCCTTCATTCCACTCGTAGTCGGGGTGCTGCCGCCGCAGTTGCACCACAGCGTAGGTGGCAATGGGTACAGCCACGTTGAGCATGTGGGTGGCCGCCAGTGTGCACAGCAGGAACTCCAGCGGCTTCCATTTCTTCTGCTTGGCTCCCACGCTGAGGATGCCCCAGGCATTGGCCAGCAGAGAGAGGCCGCCGCATGCCAGCCAGCCCACTGCGTTGCCAGGGAGCCACCGCTCCTCACTCATGGTGCATTTGGGGCTGGAGGACAGGTGGTTGGGGCATCCTCCTCTGGCCAGGCCTCGGCTCAGAGCAGCAGCCCTCCTGCACGACAGCTCTGGAGCACCGGGGACCACAAGCATCTGCAGAGGGGAGGCCAGTGAGCACTCAGTAACTCTGTCTCTGACCACAGTGTTGAAGCTCTGGAGCCCCTGGGGGTTGGGAGAGTCACCCCATGCAGCATTTCCTGTCTGGTCCTGGCTCAGGCCAGCCTGCTCTGCCTTCCTTCCCATCTCCTTAGGTCTCCTACCCATGTCCCTGACACCTAGAAGCCTTAAGCCAAAACCAAAAACCAAACCGGTTGTCATTGAGCCAATTCCAAATAATGATGACTCATGTATTACAGAGGAGAACAAAGTTCCAGAGGGTTTCCTTGGCTGTAATCAAAGCAGATCTCCAGGCTTTTATTCCGTGGTGCAGCTGTGTGGGTTTGAACTGCCAACCTTTTGGTTAGTAGTCAAGTGCAAACCATTTGCACCACCCAGGGACCTTGGCCTATATACAAAAAAAAAAAAAAAAAAAGAAAGAAACCTCACTGCCATCTAGTTGATTTCAACTCATGGCAACCTCTATCGGGTTTCCGAGGCAGTAAATCTTTAAGGAAGTAGATTGCTCCGTCATCCTTCTGTGGAGCATCTGGTGGGTTTGAACCATCAATCTTCTGGTTTGCAGTCAAATGCTTTAGGCACTGCGCCACTAGAGCTCCTTGGCCTATATACAGGGGTGCCCGATAAATGCATGTTTCCTCACTTGCACCCACTGCTGGTCAAGGCTTGGGATCTGCGTTTTCTCCCAGGCTACCTGCATCCTCTGGGAACTGGGCAGGTGCTCTTGCCCCATCTGTGCTGGCCCTGCCCCAGAACAAGCCCTCTTGCAATTGAACATTCTGAAATCCTTGTACAACCCATGGGGGCTCCCCTAGTTGATCCCTCAGGACTCTTGCCTTAATGTGTCCCACTTCCTTTGGCTAGTATGCAGGAGGACTAAGTCCCTTAAACTTTCTTTTCCTCTCATGACCCTCTGACTGATATGTGAGGGGTGGGAAGATCTGATCACCACTCGCATGCCACCCTGGGGAAGGGACAGTGCATCTTGTCTGGACAACCCCAGCTGGCCTTCCAGAGCCGGGTACTCCAGGCAGCCCCTGGCACCACCACAGGCTGGATCTGAATTCCACGCCAGCATACAAGTTGTGTGGTTTGGGCAAGGTTCTTGCACACCAGTATCCCACTCTGAGCCATGGACTGTGACACTTCCTACACAGGGAGGCTGGAGTGGACAGATATCATGTCCCTAAACCCTGAGCCTAAGGCTCATGTACAGTGGGTTCTATAGCTTAGCAGTCAGTATCGTGTCCTGGAGAATGCAACATGGTACAGCCACTGTGGAACAGCTTGGCAGTTCCTCAAAAAGTTAAAAATAGAAGAACTACCTTAAGACCCATCAACTCCACTCCTGGGTACATGCCCCCCAAAAAACCAAACCCACTGCCATCAAGTTGATTCTGACTCATAGCGAGCCCCATTGGGTTTCCAAGGTGGTAAATCTTTATGGAAATAGATTGCCCAGACTTCCTTCCATGAAGTGGCAGTGGGATTGAACAACCAACCCTCTGGCTAGCAGTCAAATACCTTAGGCACTGTGCCACCAAAGCTCCTTGGGTACATACCCAGGAGACTTGAAAGCAGAGACTCACACAGATATTTGTACACTAATCTCCATTGCAGCATTCTTCACAATAGCCAAAAGTGGGGATAACCTAAGTATCCATCAATAGAGAAATGGATAACACAATGTGGTCTATCTTTACAATGGAGTACTACTCAGACATGAGAAATGAAGTCCTGATACATGCTATGACATTGATGAACTTTGAAAACATTATGCTGATAAAAAAAGAGCAAACTCTAATACCCACAACAACATGGGCAAATCTCAAAAAAATTTGCTAAGCAAAAGAAGCCAGACACATACAGTACATATTGTATGATTCTATTATATGAAATGCTCTAAAACAATCAAACTCACTGCCATCAAGTCCAATCCAACTCACAGCAACCCTTCCCTGGGTTTCTGAGGTAGTGTATCTACGGAAGTAGATTGCCCAGTCTTCCTTCTGAGGAGTGGCTGGTGGGTTTGAACTGCCATCCTTCCGGTTAGCAGTCAAATACCTTAGGCACTGTGCCATCAGAGCTCCCTATGAAATTCTAGTAAAAGCAAAACTAATCTATGGGGCAGAAAGCAGATCAGGGGTTCCCTGGTGTTAGGACAGGAGTTGGGAATTGACTGTAAAGGGGCATAAAGGAACTTTTTCAGGTGATATGAACCTTCTATATCTTGATTGTGGTGGTGGTCACATGGATGTATACATTTGTCAAAATGGATTGAAGTGGGCACTTGAAATAGATGTATTTTTATTGTATATAAATTTTGGTGCAATAAAGCTTTTTTTTTTTTTTTTAAATTACGCTGAGTAAAGTCAATCACTAAAGGACAAATATTGTATGATCCCACTTATACGTAATGGATAGAATAGGCAAATGCCTAGCGAGCAGAGTTTAATAGTGGTGATCAGGGCAGGAGGGAGTTACTGTTTAGAAACCAGTGAGTTTCTGTTTATGGAAATTTGGTCATGGCTATTGATGATGGTTATACAATATGATTGATGTAACTGATGTCATAAAATGGTACATGTGAAAAATGTTAAATTGGCAAATGTTGTATGTATTTTTTACAACAATTAAAAAAAAATCATGTTCTGGGCCCAGATTGGCACACAGTGGGTGCCCTGGGGTAGCGGTCCTATCACACCCTGGCTCAGGCAGCATGAATCTGGAGACAGTCCAGAGACCAGACTTTGACTCTTAGGAGGAGCTGGCTATATAGCCTTTGAATTGAACCAGGGACATAGGATACTGGGTGGGAGGCAGGCATGGGGGTATGTCCCATCCTGCCAGAGGACTGGACAGTGAGTCCCTCCCTAAGTCTTCCCAGCCCCTAAGCCCTCAGAAGCCTTCCTGGGTGGAGCCTTAGTCTATCCCTCTGGCTCCAGGCCCCTCTGCCCACAGTCTGGAAACACCACCACTAACGCTAGGCCAACTGTTTGCTATGCCCAGGCCTGGCCCTTCCCCTTTGAGAGGCTCCTCTCATTTGCCACCTTTCTCCTGTACTAGACACAGCTACATCATCCCCAGGGACCCCATGCCTTACTCAAGACCCCCACACTCAGGACAGGGAGACCCAAAGCTGCTCCAGCCAGCCACAGGCACCCCCAGCTTGTCTCGTATGGAGTTCAGCTGCTTTGTCTGTGGCCTCACTTCCTGAAGGATATGTTTCTTTCATCTTTGTAGCCCTCCCTTCCCCAGGCCTGCCCCAGACCTCTGGGCCCAGGGGGAGGAGGAGTCTAGTTTGGACTACACCAGCAAACCTCCTAGGGGCGGGGATTCTTTTGGCTAGGGAAACTCCCTCCTATACATTTATTAGGTTTCTGCTTGCAGTGTGTGTGTTGTGTGTGTGTGTGGCCCTTCCCCCACCCCAGACATGGATAGGAGGTGAGACTGCCCTGTTGGACCCTCCACCAGCCATTCTTGTGACCAGCAGTTCCTCCCTGACAGACAGACACTACATGGTATAGGGCTGCAAGTTACTCCTCAGTGCCACCGTTTTCTCATCTGTAAATTGGAGGTAACAGCACCTACCTTGTAGGTTATGGTACGAGAATGGGCCACTCCAGGTAAAGTGCTTAGAATAGAGCCTGGCACAGAGCAAGCGCTAGATAAATGCTTGCCATATCTGTCCTCCATCTTTCCCGGCTCACTGAGCTGTGCCACACTGAGCTTAGAGGTTGGGGGTGATCCTTGAACCTGAGCACTGCGACTAGCTCAGGAGAAAGGGACCCTCCAGCATGGCAGCCCTGGGTGTTGAGAGTGGGTGGGGTGGGGGTAATTGCTGTGGGTCAGAGGCGGCTCAGAACACATTGCAGAGACCAATTGTCCCCTAGTTATCAAACAGAAGCCCCTGCTCAGCCTGGGAGGCCAAGAGTCTATTTCTACCTGCCTCAGCTGTCAGACTGGGAGACCTCTCTCAGACTCCACAGCAGGTCTGTTCTCTGACCCCTGTGGCCCCACACACCCTACCCACCTGCTCATAGATGGTAGAGGGTGGTAAGGAAGGCACCATGGGCAGCCACTGCACAACCCTTCACTGGGGCAGCTCTCCTGCCTCTCTAGCCTAATATCTCACTCCCGGGGGGGCTCTGGGTCTGAGCAGGAGACAATTCTCCCAGCAGCAGGAAGAACTGTCCTCCTGCAGACAGGCACATTCTTCCTGATCAATGCATCCAACAATCTTGGATGACGGGCACTGTTGTCATCCCCATTTTAAGGACAGCCAGATAGACACAGAGAGAGGCCAGATACCTGCCCAAGATTACACAGGCATAATGTATCTGGGCCGGGATCCAAACCTTGGCTTGAGGGGCACCAAAGTCCTGGCTTCTCAAACCCCAGCTGATTAGTTTGGGAACAAGGTACTTTTTGTGTCTAGAGCTGAGATTCTTTCTGAACTTCCTAGCCTTGAAAGGTAGGTCCATCTGTCCCCACATTGAAAGATGGGAACTGAGGCTCTGCCAAGTAACTTGCCCAGAGTGGCTGAACTGGGTCTGGGTTGAGGACTGAGCCCAGTGGTCCTGGGATGGGGGGAGGAGTCACTGAGGTTGATGGGTGGACACTAGGTCTCCAAGTGAAGAATGAGAGGGCACTGGCTTCATGGTACTAGTGTCCCCTGCCTCTAGGCGGATGGCTACCAAGTAGCATCCATTTGCGGCCAGACCTCCAACCAGGCTTCTGCATCCAGAGTGTTGCCGCCCCTGCTGGGAAGCTTCTCCTGAAGGATTTGAGATGGGATTTCCCGTCTTCCCGCCCTGAACCTACACTGGCCCCAAACTGTTACACTAGTATCTGTGACCCGCTTGGGACCCACCCGCGGTAAAAGCTCCCGCCCCGCAGGACCCGTGGGCGGGGTCAGGGCGTGACGTCACGGCCCCGGGCCAATGAGGTCGCGCGGCCCCAGGGTTCCCTTGCGCAACAAAGAGAACCCAGAACTTGAAAGGATTCCCCCGGCTGGGGCTGTGCTCGCCTGCCCTGCGCCGGCCTGCGCCCCGAGGCTGAGCTCTGACTGGCCACTGTCCAGCGGCCCTCACCGGGCCAAAGCGGGATCAGTGCGGAGGCCCTGCCTCACCGCCACGCCCCTCACCGCCACAACCGCCCCACCTCCAGGGTCTGGGGCCCCAGCCCCATCTCCGCCCCGAAGCCGCGCCGCCCGCTGCGGTCCCTAGGGGCCCCCGCCCAGTCCCCGTTTAGCACCGAGGGCGCGTCCCGGCGACAGCCCGGGTAGAGGACGATGGCGAACCGCGGTCCCCGGCGTCCCCGGGCTGCGCTGAGCAGGGGCGGGTCGGGACTCCCGTCCTCCACTCCATCATCCCTGGGCGGCGCTGCCAGGCCTGGAAGCAGGAGGGTCGCAGGGAGGGCGACCCCGAGGAAGTTCGCCCGGAGGTCCCCAAGTTAGGGGCTTTCGCAGCCCTAGGCGGCGCCCTCGCGCCTTCGAACAGCCCTTCTCCCTCCCGACCCTCCCGCCCCGGCACCGGGCAGGGCGGCGCCGCTCACCCTTCAGTCGGGCGCCCGGGGCTCCTGAGCG
>NW_006921681.1:1141077-1176116 GCF_000298275.1 Orycteropus afer afer
GCGCCCTGCCCCTCCCGCCGCTCGGCCGGCTGTCCGCGCGTCTGTCACTTCCTCACTCGCGGAGGCGCCGCGGAAACCCTGCGACCCTGCGCCCCCTTTCTGCCGTGGTCCGCCTCCACGTCGCTTCAAGTCGTCCTCGGGACTACCCAGGCCGGGATCTGTCGGGGCTGGTGTGCCAGTGGGGCCCGGGACAGGAACCACAATCAGAATCTGGGTGTGGGGACTCAGGGAGGCCTTCCCGGAGGAAGCCACACCCAGGTGACCCATGGGCGGCAGGTAGAGAGAACACGGGAGAGCCTAAGCTCTTCAAGGAACTGGCAGTAGTTAGAGTCGGGGGCGGGGCAGAGAGAGGAGAGGTATTCTAGAAAGATTGAAACTTCTCCTGGGTCCTGGGTTCCAGCCGAGTATCAGGTGCATGCCCGTCCCCTGTGGGCTCAGCTGGGGGAGACCTGGGTCTGCAATCCCCCTGAATGAACCCCGCCCCCAGTAGCGCTCCTAGCTGCGGCACTGTCATCTGCGGCTGGTCCTATCTGGGGGAGAAACTGCCCTATTGACGGCATCAGATGACCCCTGGAAGCCACAAGAGAAAATGGTTTCTATCATCTTGGCCTACCTCCAAGCTAAGGATAGTGCCTCCTCTTCTGGGAAGCCCCTGACTAATACCCACCTGGACACCAGGCCTCTAGAGACACTTCTGAGATGCCTGAGTGGCACAGTCCTCCCAGTGTACCCGGGAAGCATCCATGAACCGGCAACTCTGTGTCTAGAGTGGGGAGGACACCTGATCAGGAGACCCAAACCAACTACAGCCAAGACAGTTCTCCATGCCTGCCTGGGCAGGGCAGGGCAGGACTGCCCTCACCCTTCCAAAGCCTGGCTTCTGTGCCTGCTTAAATGGTGTGCACACCTCAGGCCCTTGAGTAGCTGGGAGCTACAAGCAACTTTAGGGGGCCTGGGGGGGTGGTAGGGCCAATCCTATAAGCAAAAGTAAAGGTGCTTGTGTGGAAAGACTGCAGGAAAGCACAAGAGTTGGTGAGCAGGGAGCCCAGGCTATGCTGCTGGCTGTGTGTGGCTTCTGGGGTGGTCAGGACCCTGTGTGTGTCATAAGTCCTGCAGGACAGGACTGGTGGCTCTGCCTGGTGGCCCTGGTTATAAGTAGACTGCAGGAGCATCACAAGGGGCTACTGGTAACTCAGTGTGGCATTTCTAAGGCAAACTGCCCCTCACTGTGAGTCAGTGGTGATTCAGCCACCCCAAGCCATGGCAGGGTGCTGCCTAGCTGGCAGAAGGCAGCTTGTGCCACACCTTGGGCCCTCAGCTCCCTTCCGGTAGCCAGGCTCATTCAGAGGAGAGGGAAGGGATCTTGATTTACTCAACACTGTCTGCCCCCTTAGACTGCTGCCCATGGCTTCGGAGGCATGGCCAACTGTCCTGTCCATACATTTGTCTGCCCATCTATCTGTCCCTCCTGCATCTACAGAGGGCATGGCCTGGGACCAGCATCCTATATGCTCCCCCCCTTGCTGTTGGACTGGAGCCCTGTATGGACAGTGTCTCTAGGCCTTACTGAGTAGTGGGTTTTAGGTACTGAAGCCACACTGATGAGTGGATCAACCCTATGGTCCTTGCTGGGTCCTCCTGAAACCTGCCTCTTAACTCCCAAGCTGTTCAGGACTGAACTAGGAGTCTAATGCCAGGTCCATCTTCCTATGACTGAGAGGCTGTAGATGCCTAGGGTACTAGCTTCTTGGGCCAGAGCCTCAGGGTGCAGGCACCCCTGGTCCACACGACTAGCTGATGTCCTATTTGGGTTTAGCCATTGAGCTGGACTCTCTGATCACCCTGCCCCATGGGGCAGGCCTCCTTCCCTTTGCAGGCACCAACCATGACCTTTAGGAGTCTGGCATGGGAGAGTGGGAAGAGCTGGGAGGCTGAAGCTGCCTGAAGCCAGACTTGGGGGCTGAGGGGCAGGGTGGGGTTCTGTGGCCCAGCTGTTCCCTCCCCCTACTTCTGGCAGGAAATATCCATGTCAGCCAGGACTGAGGCCCGAGATAGATTCCGAAGGCTCTTGGCGGGAGCTTTCTGCACATCTGGAGCCATGCGTTCTGGCTCCCCAGGGGCCCAAGGGAGCCCTGTGTGAGGCTGCAGCTGTTGGCAGACCAGGCTTCTCTCCAGGTGGTGGGACAGATGTGTGGGCTGCAGACCAGCCTGAGTCAGGAACATTCTCCCAGCCACCACCTCCCAGTGTTCCTGGTGGAAGGGCCTTTTTCAGTCAAGGAAGGGGTGGGTCCTGGCACCTGCAGTATCTGTCTCCTGAGGCTGCTGGACCAGATGCACACAGACACATGGTAAGACAGACATACATGCCCTCACACCACACACAGTGACCCAGATGTACACACAAATGCCTTCAAACGACACATGCATACATGCAGCTACACGGATGCATACACAAACGCCCTCACATCACACACATGCACATGCAGTGACACAGGTGCACACAAACCTCCTCATATAGCACCCATAGTGACACATGTATACATGAATGCTGTCATATGTGCACATGACCCAGATCCATACCAACATTGACATACAGATACTCTCATACCACACAATGCACACAAACATGCAGTGACACACAACACACATGGACAGTGTCAGTGTGTATCACTGACCCTCAGAGCCCCAACTCCCCAGGCCATTCCAATAGTTCTCGTTGCCTGCGGGTAGGCTAGATGAGACACAGCAATGGTGGTGGCAGTTTCCATCTCAGGCACAGGGGCCCTGAAAGGCCATGGGAGGCTCCTTCCAGCAGGACCCTGGCCTCTGGCTCTGCTGGCCCCTAGGGGGACTAGGGTTTCTGGACTCTCAGAAAAGCAAGGTGGGGTGCTCAGCCTCCTAACACACCTCTCATACAGACTGCTGCCCCCATTTACCAGGAGGCTATGCAGGCCAGCATCTGCAAATCCAGACAGCAGGGATTTGGGAAACAGGACTCCCCTAACAGATGGACTCAGGGCCTAT
This sequence comes from Orycteropus afer afer, assembly GCF_000298275.1. Classification (NCBI taxonomy): domain Eukaryota; kingdom Metazoa; phylum Chordata; class Mammalia; order Tubulidentata; family Orycteropodidae; genus Orycteropus; species Orycteropus afer. Next base: position 1,144,102 of record NW_006921681.1, read on the forward strand.
AACCTTCCCCAGGGCAGCCCAGTGGCAGAGGGCCCATGGGGCCAAGAACTGGAGACAGAGCCCATGGGGACAGCATTCTTTCTGGCCAGCACATCATCAACCAAACACAGGTCTGGGCTTCTATACCTGGGGTTCGGGGGTATAAGCCAGACCTGGCATCAGAAGAATGTGGGGAGGGGGTGTGGGGACCATGGAGCAGAAGGCTGAGGCCACTGTGCAGAGGCAGAGCAGACTGGTAGCTGTGGTCTGTCCTCCATTTGGCCCCACACAGCCCCCCATATCCTGGGCCCAGCATAAGAGCAGCCCCCAGACACCAAGGACCACACAGGATTCATGGGCCCAGCCAAACAGCAGCTTTATTAATGATGCTGGATTCCTTACATACTTGACAGTGATGGAAGTATTCCCAGGGTACCATGGAAGGCCCTGGGCATGGGTACAACACTGTGTAGCATTTATACTGGAATTATATAAATAAGCTTTGGTGTATAGGTTTTTAGGACAGAATAGAGGTTAACACTGCGTTACAAATACTTCACACAACACCAGCTTTCAACGTAAGTTGGGGATTTGGCCAAGGGGGCAACTCTTAAGGGATTCAATGCTCTGGGTCCCTTTGCTGGCTGCTCAAGGCCCCACCAGGCAGGTGTCTAGGGCTGGGGCTCTGCCTGGCCCTGCCTCTTGGCCTTCATCTGTAGGTACCGTCCTTTGCCTTCTTCAAAGCGTTTCTTCTCATCCTCTGTCTCGGGCTGCAACGACACAGAAACAGAGGTGAGTTCAGTGTCCCTGACTGGGCTCTGGGGCCTAAGCCCACCCTTGGAGAGCCAGTGGCCCTGACCATGGCACTCAACTGACCAACCCACCTGGACAAACCTTTCCGGAGGGCTCAGAGGCCCTCCACCTCTGCGGCTGCCCAGCCTTCCCAACAGACCTGCCTATGAGGGGCCCAGAGAGCCTGGAGAGGCTGAATTGTGAGAGGGGATGCTGAGAAGGGAAGCCCAGAAGGGATCCAGCATGGTGGGTGAGGGAGCCCTGTGTCTATTTGGTAGTGAACTTCAGTTGACAAACACAGTTGATGAAATGTGTATGTGTGCGTGTGTAGAGAGCTGGTCTACTGTGGGAGCCCAGGGGAACAACAGCAGATATTGGCACGAAGGACCCAGAGGGAAGTGGGGGCCGAGGGCATACCTGGGTGCACACTGTACCACATGACGGTGGCACTGTAGACTGTCATCCTCTCTATTGCTTCCTTGCTCTTAGCAATTTGAAAAGATTTAACAAGTCCCTGTCCTCAGGGTGAAGGAGCTCTGGTGGTGCAGTGCTTAAGGCATTTGACTGCTAATGAGAAAGCTGGCGGTTCAAACTCACCAGCCGCTCCATTGGAGAAAGATGGAGCAATCTGCATTGGAAACCCAATGGGGTTGGATTTCTATGAGTCAGAATTAACTTGATGGCAGTGAGTTTGGTTTGGTTTTGCATTGTACTCAGGGTGAGGGACAAGTTGACCAGGCTAGGTTTTATGGTTTGCATTTGACTGCTAACCTGAAGGCTGGCAGTTTGAGGCTACCCAGTGGTAGGTACCATGGGAGAAAGGCCTAGCAATCTGCTTCCAAAACATCAGCCACTGAAAACCCCACAGAGCATGCAGTTCGCTCTGTAACACATGGGGTCCCATAAGTCAAAGTTGGCCTGGCGACAACAGTAAACAAAACCCAATCTGACCTGCTGCCCAGTGCCCTCTTTTGCCCTCAAGAGCGGCCTCGTTTAGATGCTGAGTCACATGGTCCTGGCAGATGCCCTGGTGGCCCCACTGCCAAGTCTTCTCTGGCCTCGTTGGCCTGGGACTCAAGTTTGATGGGTTGGGTCAACTCTCTGAGATGACACTTCGAGGGTGTCTGAAAGCCAAGGAAATGGGGCAGGTGCCCTTCATCCATAATGACACCAAGCTATTTTTAGGCCCAAGTGTTTTCCAGACAAATGGTATATTGGCCGAAGAGGGAACAACCAGCCTGGGAAGTAATGTCAGGTTAGACCAAATATTCCCTCCCCGTCGGCCGCCTCTGAAACAGTGCTCTAAATGTCACCAGGTGTAAACTGTCAAACCTTACCCGCCTGGAGCCAATGGAACTTTCGGGTATTTAAGGAAATAAGCTTGGGCTCCTTACAGCCAGTCTGGTTCCCGTTTGAAGAGTCTCTGGTGTATGCAGGAAAAATGGTGGCCTTTCCAAGGCATTTCATTGAAGAATTCCCTCCTGCTGCTCTGGTTTCATCTCTGGCTGACAATTTTAATAAAATTTCTGAGGCAAAATGCCATCTGACTTAAAAGAATCGACAGAAAACGAAATGTTCTGTCTCCTTTCAGCTGGCAGTTCTAAGGGGGAAGACCCTTGAGCTTCCTTGGGGCTGGAGGGCTCAGAGCCCGCTCTGCTGCCGCTGGTGCCCCAGAAAAACATGGCCACACCTGGGGCCTCCTGCTGGGCACGGCCACAGACTCTGTGTGCACCCAGGCAGAATACCCCAGAGCAGGCTGCTCCAATGTCCATGGGTGCACGAACCACAGGCTGGGACCCATTATTTCCAATAAGCGCCCAGCTGTGGCAGTGCTGCTGGTCCACGGACCACAATTTAAGTCTCTATCCCTCTTCATCTGTTTCTGCACAAATGGAGACAGAGGGAGTGCCTAAGAATGCAAGGCCAAGGCCAGCAGGCTAGGACAGTGAGGGCCCCCTTCCCCCCCTCCTCTCCAGAGCTTGCTTGGGTGTGGCAGGAAAAACCTCTGACTCTCTTCCTCATGCAGCAGCCAAAGGCCATGTCCCAGCCAAAGGAGCAGCTGTGGCTGGTCCTTGGGGGAGGAGGGTCCTACAGGTCCAATGCACACATGGCAAATACCATGACATGCAGGTGGGGTCCAAGGGCTGGGAAGTGGGAAGTCAGGGTCTGGTGGGCTTGGTGCAGGGTTTTGCTATTTCTGGAGCAGCACGGCAGCCTGTGGGATTGGGAACAGAGGAACTGGGGAAGGGAAGGGTGTGGGCGAGCTGGACTGTTAAGGATCCACCAGCTCTAAGTGCTTGGCTGCCTGGCTCGGGCTCTGGAGCTGGCCTTCCCTGTAGCTGGCAGAGTATCTGCCTCCCAGAGAATGGAGGGAAAGAAGGCAGAAGGCTTGGAAAGGAAAAGGTCTTCTTAAAGGTGAGAGCTGGAGCCTGGCCTGGGGAAGGCTGCCAGTCTGGAAGGGGGCGACTGGTGCCCTAAGCCTGTCTGTGGAGGTCAGCGCTGCCTGATGGGAACAGGAGACTTCCTGTCTCTCCCTCTTGTGCTCCTGGAAGCATGGAGACATAGGGTGCTGGTAAGACCTTGGATCACCAATCAAGTGCTCTTGGGGCTAAAAGGAGAGGTGGTAAGTGGCTCTGCAAGGCTGACACCTTGAGCTTTGAAGCTGCTGTCAGGGTGTCCTGGATGGTGGGCAGACATGGCCCACCCAAGGCCTGGCCCTGGGAAGAGGCTGCGCACTGAGGCTGTATGGCCAGCAGCTTAGGCCAGGGGTCTCCACTTGTGACGTGGTCAGGAGAACCCTGGGGGAACAGCCCTGCCTTCTGCCTGTCTGCAGACCCTCTGGGCTGCCCACATTGCACACTCATTACAGTCCATTCCAAGCCTACAGCAGGATGAAGCTGGATCCCAATAACCAGTGGGTCTGGGTCTCATCTGAAGAGTCTTCAAATGCTCCTCGCAGGCAGACAGGAGGAGCAGGGTCTCTTGCAGCCTTTGCCCCACCCCTGGCTTCTGTTTCCCCAGCTCTGGAAGTAGATGAGGCTTCCTGGCTACCTCCTTTTTAAAGTTCCGTGGCCAAATCACATGCCAAATGGCCTCCTTATAAATCAACTAGACTTGTGGGAACAGAAGTCCTGAGAACCTGAAAGTGCATAAAGCTGTGTACTGGGTTTACTCAGCCTTTCCCAAAGTAGCCTGGCCAGGGACCCCTATCCCTAAGGGAACCGCCCCCCCCCCCCCCCGTTTGCTGAGTGAAACGGCCATCAGCTCTCCTGCTATCAGCATTCTACATGTGTCCTCAAAGCCTCCTGACAGCCCCAGGGACTCCAGACAGGATACTGGCCGTTCTGGGGAAGCTCGGCCATACTCTGCCTGGCTTTTGGAATGAGCTGCTTCCCACACAGGCCTGAGAGCATGGCCAGGGCCCAGCTGGCCCACCTCTGGGCCCTGCCACACCACAGCCTGTCCTGGAGCAGCCTCCTCATTCTGCCCAACGTCAGCCAGTCCACTCCTCTGGGGCCTGCTGTGAGTCCTGGCTCCGACCAGCCTAGCTGTACACCCGAGCCTGACTTGCTTACATGCCTCTTCTATAAAATGGACCAACATCCACTTCATGGGACTGTCGTGAAAACTACATCCTCTCCAACTGCCCATGTCAACATCAGTCTTCAAATAACAAGACAGACGGCAAAAGAAGCCAGTCATAATACATGTCCAATCGTCTCCATGAACAACTGCCTCCTTTGCCACAAGGTCAGAAGAGCTAGATGGTGCCCAGCTACCAATATTAAACATTTAGATCAAAGATCTTATAGAAGAATCCTAATCCAAAGGGGGAAAATGCAGAACAGACTGTCAAATACTCATGGAACCCAGACTTTCTAGAGCCGTCAAGGCCAGATTACCTCAAACTATTATCCTGAGGAAATCTTGAAACCTTGGACCGAAACTATCCCCTAAAGTCACCTTTGAACCAAATAATGTTGTTCGGTACCACTGAGTTGGTTTCAACTAATAATGACCCTATGTATAACAGAATGAAACACTACTGGTCCTGTGCCATCCTTACAACTGTTGCCCATCACTGTAGCCACTGCATCACTCCATCTGCAAATAACAGTTCAGCCAAATTAGAAAAGAAGGTCTGCATTAAGTGTTAACTTACACTCTTTGAATTGTACACAGAAATTGTAGAAGTCATGTATGTTTTGTTGTGTACATTTTCGCACACATATACACACACACACAGTCACAAAGGGCCATGCATTATAGGATTCTGTCCCAAATAGGCAAATGCATAGCACCTAAGTGGCCCAGCTCTCTCCACATTTACACAGAAAACTCCCAAATTTCCTATCAGCAAAGATGCTGATGCCAAAGTCATGGTGGAAATGGACCGGCAGCCCCCAGGGCCCTGGCTTTACTGACACAGGCTGCTGGCAGTGCTGGGACACATGTCCAGGGGGCCTAGGAGTGATTTTTTTTACTCCCTTTCTCAGGTGTGCTCGGAGCTATTTCAGGACGGTAACAGCAATGTTCTAGTCCAATCTACAGGTGTACTCTGGGCCAGGCCACTCACACACAGCCCAGCCCTGCCCACAGGGACAGCCATGCTTATAGCTGAGAGCCACTGCAGGCTCCTCTCCACCATGTCCCCCAATAGTGGTTCTCAAGGTGCTGATGGTGACAGCCCTCCATGTTTCTAATGACCTGATGCAGAGGCTGAACCCGGCCTCCCTTAACACTTGGATGTGTGACTTCAGAAGGACAAAGAGACATGTACTGGGCTTCTGGCCACTGGCCCAGGTCCTAGCACCAATGCTTATGACCATATGGCTAGCAGCCAGGGTGTCCTACATTGTCAACAGGAGCATAATGTCAATACTTGCACCACATTTAGGGAAATGTGACATTGAGGCAAGCACACCTGCACTTTCCCCAAGCACACGGGGAGTCCTCTTAGCACGTTATCACAGAGTTTGGGGTGAGGGGAGGGACATTCATAGGGAAGCACTAGTGTCTAGAAAAGGTGGCTCAGTGCTAGGGTTCTTGCCTTCCATGTGGGAGACATGGGTTCAATTCACAGTCAATGCACTTCAAACTCAGGCACCCCCATCTGTCAGGGAACACTTGTTTTGCTATGATGCTAAACAGGTTTCAGTGGAGCTTCCAGACTGAGAAAGACTAGGAAGAAAGGCCTGGTGCTTTACTGCTGAAAACCAGCCAATCAAAAACCCTACTGATCATAACCATCTGATCTGCAACCAATCATGGGGATGGTGCAGGCTGGGCAGTGTTTTGTTTGTTGCATGAGGAGGCCACAAGTCGGGGCCCACTCAGTGGTAGCTGGTAGCTAACAGGTGTCTGGAAGCCAGCGTGGAACCTGTGCTCCACTTGTGAGACTGAGCTGGGGCCTTATGGAGTCAGGAAGAGGGATGCAAGGTGCTGAGGGTGCAAGTGCACTGCCTGTCCAGTCCCTGCCTGTCTCACACGTGCAGCTGTAACAATACAGTTTAGAATGTCCTGAGCCCCTCCAGCTCCAGTCAGGACTCTGGCCCCTGCCTGCCACCACATCACTTCACATGGCTGTAGCTGCGCCCTCCCTCACAGCCCTACATGGCTTCAGCACCTACACTTGTGCTTCCTGGCTCTGGATCCTCTTACCAGCTCGGTCGGCGTACGGCCTGTGGAGGCAGGAGGTGGAACACAGGCTAGTCTACTTACGCTGGCCCGCAAAACACAGTAAATCCCTGGAGGTCAGCGTGGGTGGAAGGGGAAGCTGGTGCCCAGCACTGGGCCTCGAGGCTGCCCGTGCGTCTCCTTGGATGCTTCAGTTTTGCAGCTAACGCATTGGCAGGTTCTGCCTTAAGCCAAAGCCAGGGACAGCTGATGGAAGGTGTGCAGGCAGCCAGCAGGTGTAGGAGCCTGCTGGGGCCTCGTCTGCCTTCTCCTGTCCCTGTGATGGTGGCTGTGTGGAATGTTCTGGGCTCAGAGCCGGAGGCTAGGCAGGCTCTGGAGCAATATTTTGCTTCTTGAACTTGCACCTCACTGCCCTGAGCACCCCTCCCCGTCAGCTGCATATGCTGTTCAGGTGCTGCTGGGGTTTCCTATCAGATTACCCTGGGGGTCCAGCCAGCAGAAGTTTAGGAGAAAGACAGTTACAAGCAGAGGGGTCCCAACCAGCTGAGATGCTGACTCACATCCCCAGAGACGCTAACAATATATGCTGCAGGTCTGAGTCTCTACCGCCAGGTGGGAGAAGTCCCTGCCTCCCAGGTCCTGAGCCCCTGCAACAGCTCCCCGCTGGGTGTGGGGCGAACCAAATGAGAAAGCTGGCTCAAAGGCATGCTGCCCCCACCCTTAACCTAGCTGCCATCTTCTCCAGTCCCACTCCCTTCATCTGCAAAGTAAATAAATACAGAAGTTGGTGGCAGTTGCTCTTTTTAATGGTGGGCTAGGAGTGGAGGGAAAGGAAAAGCTCCTCTGAGGGTAACTAACTTTTTAAACATGCAGCCTGAGCGAAGCTGCAAGCGGGAATAAGGGCTCAGTGCCCAAGCGTTGCCTATGGCCCTGGCAAGTTCTTTCAAGGATCTGGGGGGAGTGGGACTCAGGCCTTGGCTGCAGGGGTGCCCCATGCAGCAGCTGTAAAAGGGCTAGCAGTATCTTGGTGCACAATATCGCAGGTAAAGTGGGCCCAAGAACCCTAATGGTGGCAGAGACAGGGCAAGGGGGTGAGCACTGAAGGTGGAGGCCTGTAGCCCTGGCCATGTAGCCCTGAGCGTCTGCTTCCCTCCCCAGGGCCAGGCTCTCTCATAGCAGAGCGTTATGTGGTGCTTTCCACTATGGGTGCATGGCAATTACATTGTGTGAGTGTGTGCATGTGTGTGTTTTGTGGGGTAACCCTGCTGTGGTCACAAACTCCCTTAGGGACGGGTACACTCTGGCACAGATGCCTGCTCTGAGGTCACCTGAAGGCAGCAGCGGCTTGCGGCCTGTAACCTCTAATTGAGCTCCTTCCATAGGTATGGGTGAAAGGAGGATCCCAGGGAGCCCCTCTTCACTCTTCTGGAAGCTGTCACCTGGTACTGGGTGCTGAGCTCCCTGCCCTATCTGCGGCACTGTCAGGTGCCTGGGCAGGCCTCCCCTCTCCTCCCCTCCCCCTGCTCCGGCTCCTCTTCCTGCTAGCGGTGTCTTCTGGGCTCTCTTCCCACAGAGGGGCAGCCTGTGGCTTTGCAAACCAAATGTTTTCCACTGCATTTTCTGTGCTTCGAGGACACATATTCAGAGTTTGGCACAGAGGGCAGTGACTAAGTTCCCCTCTCAGGGAAATCAATAGCTTGTCCTTTTTATAATTGCTGAAGGTCTAGTGCAAAGAGGGTTCCAGGGGTGAGAGAACAACTTCCTATGAGCCTAAGGACACAGGCTGGCTCAACCAGAAGCCATGTGGCAGCCTCTCCTGTGCTCCTGATGAGAAGCAGGAGAGGGCTATAGGGACCACGACAAAGGCAGGGAAGTCTTCTGTGACCAGACCACCTAGCATGGCCTGGTAGGGAGCCGTGTGTGTGGATAAGGGGGCTCTCTGACAGGCGATGATGGACTCCAGCATCCTGCTGTGTCCCCAGAGCCCAAGTCAGGCTGAGGACCTGACCTGGTAGTGCTGGGCCTGGCATTGGTGAGGCCTGCTCCAAGGCAGAGCCAGGCTGAGCAGGTGACAGCACCTCCCCACCCCTGCTTTCCTTGGCTGCAGGTCCGGATTAATGACCTACTGGACATACAGATACAGGGGTGAACCTGGGGACCTCCACAGGCAAGCAGCCCTAAGTCTCAAATGACAAGATCATTGAGTTATAAACTCTTTTGCCAGGAGTTGCCCCCAAGCCTACAGCACCAGCTAAGGCCACCAAAATGACTGCTCCATGTGTGGCCATGAAATCGCCCCATGTAACGGCCAGAGGGAGGCTGCCAGAAGAAGCAGGAGGCCAGGTGCCCTCAGGAAAAGGCAGCAGAGGGTGAAGGTCCCTGTCAGTGCATAGCCAGGACTCAGTCCCACTGCTGGGCCTTTGGTAGCTTCCCACAGAATGCAGGGCACATGACTCTGATCCCCATCCTGTGGGCAGGGGGACCCTTCTGCACCGTCCTACCACTGTAGGCGTGCCAGGGTCTGTTTCTATCCTGCATCTTTGAGCATAGGGTTTGGAGGTGTTCTGGGCCTCAGAGGGCCTTTGTTAAGTACCCCAGACCAATATGGGCAGAGATTCCAAGTCACCAAGAAACAGCCTTAGTTCCTACGTGTCCAGGGCAGCCTGTACTCCATTCCAAGAAACACCATGCCTGAGCTGGTTCTGCTTGAAAACCTTCTGGGCCTAGTTGACCTTTCTTGGTCTCTTTCTTCCAATCCCCTAATTCACCCTTTTTTATGTGGAGAAGAATGTGAGTGGCACAGCATGCCCTCTTGCTGCTGGCTCGGCCACAGAGGCTTCCAGAGCACTGTCTACTGGTGTGGCACTCATTCCAGGAAAAGCCGAGTTGCAAACACTACTGCCTTTGCAAGGAGCAGCCTCCAGAAGGAACTCAGTGGTTAGGCCCAGCTGCTCCCCCATGAAAGCTTGCCCTCCTATACTTTTTCACGTAATACAGAAATAGCAAGAAGTCACCTTGACTTAAAAAACATAATGAAGCAATAAGAAGCCACTATTCCACGCACAGAATCTACTAGCATTTTAACAAGAAAATGCACATTGTTGGTGAAATTGGCCCCAGACACACTGATTGGGTGTCTAAAAAGCACCGAGACTGTTCAAGTAAAAAAGAGGCAAGTACATGGTGGCTAGGACATCATATGAGGGTCTTGGGCTGCCATGACAAAGGACCACAAACTAGTGTCTTAGTGCTGTAGAAATACCATGAGTGGCTGGCTTTAATAAACAGAAATTTATTTTCTCAGTTTAGGAGGCTGGAGGTCCAAATTATCCAGGCTGCTGGCTCTAGAGGGTTTTCTCTCTGCTGGCTCTGGGGGAGGGGCCTTTGTCACTTTGAGCTTCTGCTCCTGGGTGATCTTCATGTGGCTTGGCATGAGTCTCCCTCCATCTCTTCTTCTCCCCCTTGCTTGTTTAATTTCTTTTATATCTCAGAAGGGATTGACTAAAGACACACCGTGACATTAATCTTGCCTCATTAACATAACGAAGACAACCCATCCCAAATGGGATTATAACCACAAGCACAGAGGTTAGGATTTACAACATGTATTTTTGGGGGACATACTCATACCATCACATGAGTGGCCACAACAACAGAAATTCATTCTCTCACAGTTCTGAAGGCCAGAAATCCGATATCAAGGCGCTAGCAGGGATGGTGCCTCTGAAGCTCCAACAAAGGATCCCTCCTTGTCTCTCGCAGCTTCTGGTGGCCCCAGGCATTCCTTGTCTTGTGGCAGCGTCACTCTAGTCTCTGCCTTCGTCTCTACATGGCTTTCTCCTGTGTCTGTGTTTTTTCCTCTTCTGTCTCTTGTAAGGATACTCCTCTTTGGAATTAGGAGTCCTTGGGTACTGCACACGGTTAATGCATTTAACTGCTAACCAAAAGGTTGGTGGTTCAAGTTCACTCAGAGGCACCTCAGAAGAAAGTCCTGGCAATCTAATTCCAAAAAATCAGCCACTGAAAATCCTACAGAGCACAGCTCTATTCTGACACACATGGGGTCACTAGGGTCACTAGGAGTTGGAGTCAACTGAAGGTCATTGGACTCAGGGTTCACCCTAATCGAGGATGGAGCTCTGGTGGTGTAGTGCCTAAGGCATTTGACTGCTAACCAGAAGGCTGGCGGTTTCAAACCCACCCGCCACTCCTCAGGAAGAAGACTGGACAATCTACTTCCGTAGTGATACTGCCTCGGAAACCCAAGGAGGTGTCGCTATGAGTTGGATCCAACTCAATGGCAGTGAGTTTGGTTCTAATCGAGGATGGCCTCATCTTGGATCCTGACCTTAATCACAATGACCCTTATTTTAAATAAGGTCGCATCCTGAGATTCCAAGTGGACATACTTTTTCTGAGGGCCACTGGTGGAATAAAAGTCTGCATGCTCTTGTCCCTGCCCACCTTCTGGTGCTCACACCCTTGTTTCAGGCTACGTGGCCTCACAGGCCATTAGAAGTCCCTGAGGATGAATCAACCCAGTGATAAGAGCAGCTTCAGGGCTCTGGCATCTCCCCCTCACAAGACAGACACCCTGCCAGACACATCCAACACAAAGGAAAAAGAGCCTGACACTGATCAAGACGCTTCATGAATATTCTAGTCTGTGACTCACTCCTGTGGGCTGTCAGCAAGGTGGAGGCAGGGACCAACTTCCCTCACTGATGGCCAAGCCCTTCCAGGAACAAACGTGGTATCTGCTGTACTCCAGTAACATCTGCATTTCTTAAATGTCAGCAATTAAAAAATTATTCCAGAAATTTAACTTTGGCTAAACAAACAGAGGGAGCAGATACCAAGTACTGTCACTGTAAAGCTATTGGTCTTGGCAGCACATTTTCCTGGGATGTGACCCTATGGACAGATGGAGTGTTCCCTCCCAGTGACGCCTTTGTTAGCTTGGGAAATTCTTGACGATTTTGACCATGGCTCCTTACCCCTGCAGAAGCCTGTGGCCTTCAGGTCACCCAGGACATCTGTAGAGCCTCTCCTAGCTGTGCCACCTGCTCTGGAGCTCAAAGACCCCAGGCCATGAAAGTAAGAGCCCCATGTAGGGACTCTCTCAGACACTGGGGGATGTCCGTTCCCTCAGCCACATCGGCTGAGGGGGCTGTATGGAGCCATTCTTCCTCCCCCCCCTTCCCTGACCTGGCTGGATGAGGTCAGGAGAGGCATCAGCATCTCTCCTGCTGGCGCCTCTTTGTGAGGAACAGCAGGACCCCTGTCAGTCCTGGGGTGGGGGTCTCAAAAGCTTTGCCCCTTGCTTCTTCTTCCAGTTAGACCATCACAGAAATAGTGCTGTCTCTCTCCTACACAGACGGCAACCACACTGTGAACAGCCTCCCCATGGACCTGGTTAAGTGCTCTGTGAACACACACCAAGGACCATATGGGATGTCTAGGTGGAAGCATGCAACAGTTGACAAAATATAAAAAATACACATTTCTATTAATGGATGTTAGTGAGCTGAAGTGAATCCGACAATCATGGTCTACTAAGTTGGGCTGTGAGAAAGAGGAAGCCCCTCAATGAGATGGACTGACGTAGGGCACAACCACGGGCTCAAACATAGCAATGATTGTGAGGATGGTGCAGGACTGGACAGTGTTTTGTTTTGTTGGGCATGGGGCATTGCTATGAGCTAGAATTGGTTCAATGACACCTAACAACAGCAACAACAACAATAAAACTATGCCATGAAAAATAAACTGAAAAGGAATGGTGTTACATTTGTCATTAACAAGGACATTCAAGATCTATCCTGAAGTACAATGCAATCAGTGATAGGTTATACAGATATCACAAGGAAGACCAGTTAACCCCGCTAGTACTCTAATTTAAGTGCCAAACACTAACATCAAAGATAAAGAAATAGAAGATTTTTATGAACTCCTGCAGTCTGAAACTGATCAAACATGAATTCAAAATGGATTGATAAATTACTGGCGACTGGAATGTGAAAGTTGGAATCAAAGAAGGATCAGTAGTTGGAAAATACCTCAGTGATAGAAATAACACCAGAGATCACATATGATTCTGCAAAACTTAATGACATACTCATTGAAAACACTTCTTTCTAAGAACACAGTTGATGACTATACATGTGAACCTCACTGGAAAGATTACACAGGAATCAAGTCAATTACATCTGTAGAAAGATATGATGGAGAAGTTCAATATCAGTCTAGACAAAGTCCCAACCCACCAGCCACTCCTCGGAAGGAAGCTGGGCAATCTACTTCCGTAGTGATACCGCCTTGGAAACCCAAGGAGGGGTTGCTATGAGTCGGGTCCAACTAGATGGCACATAACAACAACAAAAAACAAGGCCCCATCCAAGAGGCAGGAAGGAGGGAAAGCCGGGGATGAGAAGGTGGTAGGATCCAGGTAAGGGGTGGGAGACAGCCCCCACCCAAAGGCAGGAAGGCGGGAAAGCCAGGGATGACAAGGTGGCAGGATCCAGGTAAGGGAAGGGTGGAGAAACTTCTAACAGCTAAGGGGGATAAACTTGTCTGTCAGTTTGTCGTACTGTGGTGGCTTGCATATTGCTGTAAGGCTTGAGGCTGTGCCACCGGTGTTTCAAATACCAGCAGGGTTGCACATAGTGCAAACGTTTCAATGCATCTTACAGACTGAGACAGACTAGGAAGAAGGAAGATGCCACCCACTTCTCAAATAATTGGCCAGGGAAAACCTTACGAACAGCAGAGAAACCCTGTATGATACATTACTGTGCAACTTTACGAATAGCCCAGAAACACTGTCTGATACAGTGCAGGAAGACAAGCTGCTTAGTCAGAAGGCATTCAAAATATGACTGGGAAAGAGCTGCCCATCAGAGTAGAACCAATCTTAATGATATGGATAAAGTAAAGCTTTCGGGACCTCCATTTGCTGATGTGGCACAACTCAAATTGAGGAAACAGCTGCAAACATCCATTAATAATTGGAACATGGAATGTATGAAGTATGAATCTAGAAAAATTGAAAGTTGTAAAAAATGAGATGGAACACATAAAGATTGATATCCTTGGCATTAGTGAGCTGAAATGGACCATTTTTGGCCATTTTGAATCAGACAACCATATGATCTACCATGCTGGGAATGACAATTTGAATGGCATGGCATTCATCATCACAAAGGATGTTTCAAGATCTGTCCTGAAGTACAACGCTGTCAGTGATAGGATAATATCCATATGCCTACAAAGAAGAGCAGTTAATACTACTAATATTCAAATTTACACAGTAACCACCAAAGCCAAAGATGAGGAGATTGAAGATTTTTATCAATTTCTGCTTGACCAAACATGCAATCAAGATATATTTTCACTGGTGACTGGAATGCAAAAGTTGGAAACAAAGAAGAATCACCAGTAGTTGGAAAATTTGGCCTTGGTGACAAAAATAATGCTAGAGATCGCATAACAGAAGTTTACAAGACCAATGACTTATTCCTTGCGAATACCTCTTTTCAACAACACAAATGGCAGCTATACACGTGGACTTTGCCAGATGGTCTACACAGGAATCAGGTTGACTACATTGGTGGCAAGAGGCGATGGAGAAGCTCAATATCTTCAGCCAAAACAAGGCCAGGGGCTGATTGTGGAATAGACCATCAACTGCTCATAGGCAAGTTCAACTTGAAGTTGAAGATAATTAAAACAAGTCCACGAGAGCCAAAATATGACCTTGAATATATCCTTTCTGAATTAGAGACCATCTAAAGAATCAATCTGATGCATTGAACACCAATGACCGAAAACCAGAAGAATTGTGGGAGGATATCAAGAACATTATCTGTGAAGAAAGTAAGAGGTCATTAAAAAGACAAGAAAGGAAGAAAAGACCAAAATGGATGTCAGAAGAGACTCTGAAAATTGCCCTTGAGCAGAAAGTAGCTAAAGCAAATAGAAGAAATGACAAGATAAAAGAGCTGAACAGAAGATTTCAAGAACAGCTTGACCAGACAAAGCCAATTACTATAATGAAATGTGCAAAGACCTGGAGTTAGAAAACCAAAAGGGAACAACATGCTTAGCATTTCTCATGCTGAAAGAACTGAGGAAAAAAATTAAGCCTCGAGTTGCAATATTGAAAGATTCTATGAGCAAAATATTGAATGATGCAGGAAGCATCAAAAGAAAATGGAAGGAATACACAGAGTCACTGTGGAATTTTTGGAATACCAGAAGGAAATGGTAGCACTTCATCCATTTCAAGAGGTGGCATATGATCAAGAACCAATAGTATTGAAGGAAGAAGTCGAAAGTGCACTGAAGGAATTGGTGAAAAACAAGGCTCCAGGAATTGATGGAATACCCACTGAGATGTTTCAACAAACGGATGCCCCACTGGAGGCACTCACTTGGCTATGCCAAGAGATTGGAAGACAGCTACCTGGCCAACTGATGGGAAGAGATTCATATTTGTACCCATTCCAAAGAAAGGTGATCCCACATAATGTGGAAATTATCGAACAATATCATTATTATTGCATGCAAGTAAAATCTTACTGAAGATAATTCAAAAACAGTTGCAGCAGTATATTGACAGAGAACTTTCAGAAATGAAAGCTGGATTCAGAAGAGGATATGGAACAAGGGATATCATTGCTGATGTCAGATGGATCTTGGCTCAAAGCAAAGAATACCAGAAAGATGTTTACTTTCTGGATAACACTGAGAAGAATGAGAATTCCATAACACTTAACTGTACTCTTGAGGAACCTGTACATAGACCAGGAGGCTGTCGTTTGAACAGAAGAGGGGACCATGATTACTAGAATTGTGGTTATCCTCCATTTTGTGATCTGAAGTAATTATCCTCTATTGTGTGTTGTAAATCCTGACCTTCATGTGTTAATGTTACAATCATGTTAATGAGGATTAGGTTGTTTGTTATGTCAATGAGGCAGGATGAGGGTGGGATGCACTCAAGTCACACCCTTGCTTGAATCACACCTTTTATCTTACAAGAGAAAAAAAGAGAGAGAAGCAAGTAGAGAGAGGGAGACCTGACTACCATCAAGAAGAAGAGTGTGTCCTTTGGATCTGGGGTCCCTGAGCTGGAACCGCCTAAACCCAGGAGCCAGAGAGCTGGTAACACCAGAGGTGGTGAGACAATGAGAAGCAGCGGTAGAGAAACAGCAGCAGCAGAATTGAGAGACTGGCAGGAGACTGCCCAGTGAGCTTCTCACAAGTAGTGAGAGAGTTGAGTGTCTCTGGGCCAAGGCTTACTGGTTTGAGTGCAGTGACTGTGGGCACTTAGTGGAGCTAAAGAACCTTGTGACACTTGCCCAAGAAGGCCTCAAGCAGGGCCCATCAGTAGAAGGCAAGAAGAGGCTGTCCTGACTGAATAATTGTATCCTGAGTCATTTCTGATCCTGAATCGTAACCTGTTATTTCCCCAATAAACCCCATAATCTTGAGTATTGTCTGTGAGTTCTGGGTGGCCATTTCAATGAATTATCAAGCCCAGCAGAGACACAGACAGTGCTATGGGAAGGACGGCTATGTGAGAATTGGTATAATGGCTGGAGAGAGGAGGTATGCCTGACCTCTGCCTCATAGGAATCAGCCTTGGGCTGTCGATACTGATAATGATTCTTCTCCCACCTTGTGAAGTAAGATGAGGAAGTCTGATGCTGGTGCCTTGTCATTTTTACAAATACATCCTGCCTGAATTTAGAGACCATCTCAAGAATAGATCTGATGCGCTGAACTCTAATGGTGAAGATCAGAAAAGCTGTGGGAGGACATTATACATAAAGAAAGTGAAAAGTCATTAAAAAAGACAGGAAAGGACAAAAATAGGTGTCAGAAGAGACTCTGATACTTGCTCTTGAGTGCAGAGTAGCTAAAGTGAACAGAAGAAATGATGAAGTAAAAAAGCTGAAAAGAAGATTTCAAAGGGTAGCTCAAGAAGGCAAGGTAAAGTATTATGATGAAATGTGCAAAGACTTGGAGTTAGAAAACCAAGAGGAGAATACACTCGGCATTTCTCAAGATGAAAGAACTGAAGAAAATATTCAAGCCTCAAGGTCCATTACTGAAGCTTTCTATGAACAAAAAACTGCAGGACACAGGAAGCATCCAAAGAAGACGAAAGGAATACACAGAGTCACTGTACCAAAAAGAACTGGTCAACATTCAGTCATTTCAGGAGGTAGCATGTGATCAAGAATCGATGGTAGTGAAGGAAGAAGTTAAAGCTGCACTGAAGGCATTTCTTAAATGGTGAAAAACAAGGCTCCTGGAACTGAGGAAATACCAATTGAGATGTTTCAAAAAAACAGATGCAGCACTGGGGACATTACTTAACTATATCAAGAAATTTGGAAAACCGCTACCAGGCCAAAACCGATGGAAAGAAATCTAACGTGTGCCCATTCCAAAGAAAAGCGATCAAATGGAATGCAGAAATGTCAAACAATACCATTAATATCACATGATAGCAAAATTTTGCTAGCAATAATCCCAAAACAAATGCAGCTGTACAATAATAGAGAATAGCGAGAAGTTCAAGCTGGATTTAGAAGAGGATGTGGAATGAGGGATAGCATTGCTAATGCCAGATGGATCTTGGCTGAAAGCTGAATATACCAGAAAGATGTCTGTCTGTGTTTTATTGACTACACGAAGGCATTCAACTGTGTGGATCATAACAAATTATGGGTAACAGTGGGAAGAATGAGAATTCTAGAACACTTAATTATGCTCATGTGGAACCTATATATAGATCAAGAGGCAGTTGTTTGAACAAGGAAATACTGCATTGTTCAGAATTGGGAAAGCTGTGTGGCAGTGTTGTATCCTTTCACCTTACTTTAATTTATGAAGCTGGGCTGTATGACGAAGAACATGGCATCAGGATTGGATGAGACTTATTAACAAGCTGCAATATGTAGATGACACAACCCTGCTTACCAAAAATATAGACAACTCAAAGCACTTACTAATGAAGGTCAAAGACTACAACCTTAAGCATGGCTTACACCTGAACATGAAAAAAACCAAAATCCTCACAACTGGACCAATAAATAACATCATGATAAATGAAGAAGAAATTGAAGTTGTCAATTATTTCATTCTACTTAGATCAACAATCTAATATCCATGGAAGCAGTCATCAAAAAATCAAATGATGTATTGCTTTGGACAAGTCTGTTGCAAAAGACTTCCTAAAAGTTTTACAAAGTAAAGATATCACTTTGATGACTAAGGTGCACCTGATTCAAGCATGGTCTTTTCACTTGCCTCATTTGCATGCATAAGCTGGTTAATGAAAAATGAAGACAGAAGAACTGATGCATTCAAACTGTGGTGTTGGTGAAGAATATACTGTGGGTTACCTGAAGAATGAACAATCAGTCTTAAAAGAAATACAACCAGAATGCATCTGAGAAACAAGGATGATGAGACTGTCTTGCTTATTCTGGACGTATCATTAGGGAAGACCAACAGCTAGAAAAGATACCAATATTTATAAAGTGGAGGGTCAGTGAAAACGAGTGAAACCCTCAGTGAGATGGATGGACCCAAGAGCTGCAACAATGGACTCAAACATACCAACAATCATGGGGATGGCACAGGACAGGGCAGTATTTTATTCTGTTGCACATGGGGTTGCCATGAATTGGAGCCAACTTGACACCACCTAACAACAATAAATTCTTGGTGGAACTTCACTGGCTATGAGTAACCTCTGCTCTAAAAGGAGTGAGAGATGGATGGCTGTATTTCCAGTTTCTCATTGTTTCCTGTTCTATCTGTTGTTGTTGTTATGTCCCATCGAGTTGGACCCAACTCATAGTGACCCTTCCTTGGGTTTCTGAGACAGTATCACTACGGAAGTAGATTTCCCAACCTTCCTTCCGAGAAGTAGTTGGTGGGTTTGAACCACCAGCCTTCTGGTTAGCAGTCAAGTGCCTTAGGTATTTTTCTGGTCCTTTCCAGTGGCTGCAGACTGAGGCTCTGTGTCCAGGCTCATTAACCGTACAGTGCAGTGATGGGTTGAATCAGGCCTCCAGATTCAACTCCTGCACCTGGGAATTCAGCCTTATTTGGAAATAGCATCTTTGAAATGTTCAGTTACACAGCTGTGGAACTCTGTTTTGGCGGTCCCAAGGACTAATGCCAGCTTTTTGTGAACCAGGAGGAAAGGTTTGTGAGTACCTAGCCTCAAGACAAGCCATGGCGGAGGAGGCTGGTTCTGTGGCCAGATTTCCCTGGTTTGGGTTTTGGGAGCAAAGACTTGCCTCTGTTGCTTTCTCTGTGATGTAGCTGCAGGCTGTGGGGCAGGGCCCAGACCTAGTTCTTAGAGCACCCCTTGCTCCCTGTCTACCTCTTAGAGTATTGAGCCTAGCAAGTGCTGGCAGCTGTGGGCTGTGTGCACTAGGCCCTCCCCGTATATAATATTCATCAGGAAACACTGCACACAGGCTGCATTCCGTGTCAGTGGCCCTGGGGATGGAGCTAAAAATAGGCAGGAGGCTGGAGAAGAGCTGACAGTGGGGGAGCGGGTGGGTGGCCACCAAGACCCAGGTGCTCGCTCCCCTACGCACATGTCCCAGCGCCCAAGGTGGTTCTGGCCCAGTGTGGTGGTTCAAGAGGGGCTGGTGGCTGGGGCACACAACGCAAAGCACATGTGTGCAGTGTGCTGTGCCCACTACCTAGTAAGTGCCGCCAAGGTGGGGAGTCTGTCCGGACCTCCCCACAACAGCTATTTTCATCGACAGTGGTGGACCAGGGACATCTCAGTGAGGAATCAAAACCATCATTAATTAACAAGAGGAAACAGCCTGGATCAACAGGACATTGACAAGCCACTCTGCTGGCCTCTCAAATCTGGGAGCTTGGCTACCATTCAATTTGTTCAAAGGGGATATTCTTTCCCACCACCCCATGTGCAAGTTTCTGGAAAGAGCAACAGTACCCCCCAGGTGTGTAGTCAGAGGTCCTGCCCCAAAGGGTCCTTGACTGCAGGCATTCTCCCTATAGACCGGACCTTGTGGGGAGGACACAGATGGAGTGAGTGAGGGCATCATGGCCCTCCAACTCCCAGAGTCCCCCAAGTTCTGGGAGATACACAACTCAGCAAGGGTAGGGGTGGCTGGCAACTCACTAACTGATTGATGAGTACTGATCAAGCTGCAACAGTTGCTGGTCTCCTGGGCAGAGTGGAGCACCTTACAGCCTGGGGACAGCTGGTGCTGCAGATCTTGCCAGGACACCTGTCTGTTGGCTTCTAGGTGGAAGCCTTTCCAATGGAGCATCCTTCCTCCAGCTGGGCAAGTCCTGCAGGCTCCTGCCTCTTTCAGCTGCAGTAGTGGAAGGGTCAGGTTCTAGGCTTAGCACCCCCTTTAGCAGCTGGTGGCTTTAGTGTGTGACTGTCCCTGTGTTTCTTCCCTTGCTGGCAGCCAGCTCTTGTCGTGGGCCCTCTGCCTGGACTCATCTGTGCCAACTGGCTCCCTCCCACCCTAACTTCAGGCCCTTACTCAAATACAAGCCTCTTGCTGAGGCCTTTCTCAGTTTATTTAAAACTGTACCTGCACTCCAGAACCTACCTACCTGGCCCGCTTCTGGTTTTTCCCTTCCTGGCCCTCATCACCACCTATCATCCCCTGTTTTCACTGTCCTCTTCCCTCTGTCAGGGAGCACTTTAGTAAATCAGCTCATTGACTCCTATGTGGCAGTACTATCACCAGCACCATTTTACAGCTGAGGAAACTGAGGCACGCAAAGCATGTGCCTGAGGTCACACATGTGGCAACTTTTCAGCCTCAATTAGAATCCAGGCTGCCATGTCTGTACATGTGGCCCATATTGCTCCTGTGACAGTGATCTGGAGGTAGGGGTGGGGCTTTGAGGTTTTCAAGGACCTGCGGTAATCACTCCATTCAGTGGCAGCGTCCACTGGCCATATGGAGAGAGATGCAGCTGGGGGAGGTGAGCAGAGGCCCATGACCCGCCCCACTGATAACTCCTGAGTCCCACTGTGCACTGATGGCCAAGGACAGATACTGAGATGACAGTTCAGATGGTGCTGAGGACCGTGATGAAAACATCAGTGATGGAAAGGCATTGTGGGGGGCAGTGATGCTTTTTCTAGAAGGCCAGGGAGGGCCCTTCCAAGGAGGGAGTGTTTGAGAAATGGTATGGGGAGCTGGTTCTGTGGGGATCTGACAGGAGGGAGGTCTACGCAAAACAGTGTGTGCAGGAGTGCTCTGGGCATCTGAGGAATGAGAGCAGGCCCGCTTGGTCGATGCCATGCTGAGGACAAGGAGGAGCCATGAATAGTTTATGGTTCAGCCAGGTCAGGGAACAAGTCAGACTTGGATTTTGACAAGCCCACTTGGCTGCTGAGAGGAACAGGTTTACGAAGGGCAACAGTCAGCGGAGGGAGAACTTAGGAGGGGATCCAGTGAGGGGAGCACCAGAGGGGATGCAGGGGTCACACAGGAGGGAATGGTGCTGGAGCCTAGAGACCAGGTAGATGGGGGTACAGGGACTGGCAGAGACAGGAGCAGTAGGTTCACAATTCCCCCACCCCTAGAGTGGGGACACATGAGGCAGAGGGAGGGTGGGTGGGGAGGAGAGATAATGAGTTCATTTTGGGACAAGTTGTATTTAAGTCGCCTTGCAGAAAAGGCAAATGGCAGGGTTGGGCTGGGAGTTAGCAGTGAGCATAGCCAAGGCCAGTCCCAGCATGGATCCAACACCTCCAGGAGGGTGGGCGAGAAGAGCCCCACCTTTAAAAGGGGACTGTGAGTGGTCAGTTAGGTGGAGGTATGGGACTCCAGAGGCCATACTAAAGGAGGACAAGTTACATTCGGGACTGGCAGCTGGGCCCCAGTGGGGAGAGGCCAGTGTGACAGAGATGAGTGGGTCCTTGGATCCAGCCACCCTGTAGAGGGCAGCCTAGGGACAGCTGGGAAAGGCTGAGTTCTAGAAATATGAAGAGGAGGTAGGACAAGGAATTGAAGGGAAAGGGGAGTCAGCTGGGGGGCAGGGGACTTGGTATCCAGGATAGAGACATCAACATGGACAGAGACCAGATGAAGCCCCAGCAGAGAAGGTGGGGGAGCCTGCATTTAGAGCCAAAAAGGGCAGGTAGGGAAGATTCCAGAAGAAATGGTCCAAGAACCAGAAGGAAGCCCAGGGATGTATGGTCCCCAAGGTCAAGGATGGAGAAGGTGGAGGTTGAGGAATGAAGGGAGATTTGCTGAGAGCACAGGGAACAGGTCTGCACAAGGTGAGCCGACTGGTGGGCAGGCCAGGGCACTGAGGTGCTGGGGAGCAGTTCAGGGCAAGGCAGGCTCTCGGCAGCTCCCTCAGGTATGAGAGGGGAGTGGGTTTATAACCAAGGGGGGTGAGTGCAAGCCTGAGGGAAGGAACTCAGGCCTGCAGCAAGGACCCAACAGGGAGGTGGCCGGAGCAAGGACTCAGGAAGACAGGCTGAGAGGTGAAGGCCTGTTGGACCTGTAGTGGGAAGCTGGGGGAGGGAGACATCTGGAGGTAGAGGAAGGGCTGAGACAGGCTGAGGATGCAGGCCAGGAGATTCTCCTCTGGCAGGGAACCTTGCCCCACACCCAGGAGAAGGCCTGGGCCACAGTCTGGCCACTTGGGAGGGCTCCTACCCTGTCCCTCTCCTCTCTTTCAGCTTGGTTGAACCTTCCTGTCCTCAAGGCCCAGATTCTCCATCACGTCCTCTGTGAAGCCATCCCAGCCCTGCCCGCTGAGCAGCCCACAGCACTGAAGAGGCTGCACTGTCCAGGAACTCCTGACCTGCCTGAGCCAAGAGAGTCCAAGGACAGGACCTACCCAGCAAAGAGTAGGGACTCAACCATGTGGATGTGGGGAGTAGAGTGAGGAAAGGCCCAGGCTGGGGGAGGGAGGAGGCCCGGAAAGGACCTCTGGGCAGGGGAGGCTCCTCCTACCATTTTGGGGGCCACCATGGTCTCCAGTGGGATGGTCATTGGTCTCCATTCACTTATTCATTCCACCCTGGATGCTACACATTGAACCAAGGCCATGCAGCCAAGGGCCCTAGGAAGAAGGGCTTCTCTCTGGAGAAGGAGTAGGCATGGTGTGCAGGTTTTGAGAAGTCTTCACAGAGAGGCTCCTGGGCTATGGGGGTTTCTAGGGCTGCCACAGGAAGAAACAAATGGAGCCTCATTCCGGCCCTTAAGAGGAAATGAGGTTTTAAATGCAGTATGTTTATTGCTGAGACTTTTAGAGCAGGCTATTTCCATGAGGCTGAACAGCTATGTGCAGGGGTCTACATGGGCAGCAGATGTGGTGGGGGTGCAGTGAACCTGTGCAAGATGCTTCTGGAAGTAATGTTCAACCTGACACAAAAGTGCCTGGGGACCACAGCTGCTGGGATGCACACAGTCTGGCCACACTCTGCCAGCTGTTCACCCCTCTGAGGGGCAGGCAGTCTCTCTGACTCCAGCCAGAGGCTCTGGCCTCCTCACCAGACCTCTGGGCTATTCTCCATAAAGACACAGGTTCTGGTCAAGGAGAACCTAGGACAAGCCTCAGCCAGAGAAGGGGTGCTATTTACCACACCCAGCAAGTCCTAGCTCCCTGGGACCGGCTGTGGGACCTTCCACATATCACTCGGCCTTGCTGGGGGGTGGAAGGGTCTGCACAGTGTGACTGAGATGACTAGGAGCTCCCAGGGCTGATGTGCACCTGGCTGAGAAGCAGGCCAAGTATCAGCTGACTGGGCACTGGGACACTCCTGTGGGACTGTTATGGGATAGTCATTACCAGGGACTTTGGGAAGTTCATTATAAAGCCATCACGAGCCTCAGGAAAACCTGGGATGGACATTGGTCTCCATTCACTTATTCATTCTTCATTTAACACACAAGTGTCCCTCCTCCTCCATGTCTTCCCCATCCCATCCTGTCCTCAGCTGGAGGCCTACTTGCCAGGGCTCCCACTAGCTACCAGATCATGGGGATTCCAGCTCCAGGATCTCTCAACTCCTCTGCCCTATGCCACAGCCCTCCCTGGGCCCTCTTGGCCTAGCTGGCCCCAAGCCCTGATTTCTCAGTCCTGAACACTGATTGGGTCAGACTTTCGAAGGGTGCCCACCACTCAGCATACAGGCCTCAGCCAGTGCCTGGCCTTTGAAGTCCTGGAACCACGGGAAATGTGCCCCTCCCCTGCTGGAAGGCCTCCCACCAGCACCTTTCTCCTCAGTCTCATGCCACCCTCCTACCCCCATCTGCTTTCATGCTCCTGAAGGGCAGGCATGCATACAGAAGAGACCTGGGCATTTTGGAGTGAGCAACCATGGGGCCAGGACTGCCCTAGGGCCTGGTGCCTTATAGCTAACACAATCCTGTCCTCATGGAGCTTCTGATCCTGAACATAGCCAGCAAAGTCAGAGTGAAGGGCAGATATGAGGCACATTGGATGGGTGGTCAGGGATGGCTCTTCTGAGGATGTGACGTGAGCCCTGAGTAGGATGATAAGGATGCAGGCCCTGAAAGCCACCAGAAGCTACAGGATAGCAGGCTGAGGCCCAGAGGCCTTGAGGTAGCCTGGGGGCCTGTGTGGGTGCTGTGGGGAAGAGCACCAAGGGGGGGGACCAGGGAGGTGGCTAGGGTGGCTGTCCAGGTGTGATGAGGGACTTGAGCCAGAGAGAAGCAGGGAGGTGGGTCTGAGTCCAAGCATTACCAGGACTGGACGGGGGCAGGGTGGGGATGAGAGAGTGGGAAAGGAGCCAAGGAAGATTTCTGGGACCGTGGCCTTTCTAAACTGGGGAGAAGCAGAGCCATGGGCTGAGAAAGGGGGAAGGGAAACCATTAAATGTTTGTCAATGCCAACATTTTGTTTACTGAATTAAGAAAATGCTAGAAAAGCCAACCCTCCCAAGCCTCCTGGAGTCCTCCACACCCAGGCTGGTGTAAGAAAATGGTAGTGAGATGCTCGTCAAAGCCGCCAAGAATAGCAGGCTCTGAAATGGCTAATTTTATACCTCAGGTTGTAGAATCCCTGGGTGCTGGCCAGGACTAGGAAATGGGGGCCATTCACCCCCATTCCTGTGATATCACATTGAAAATTGTCTTCAGACTTCCTCTGGGTTCAAGTCACACCCAGGCCCAAGACCCACCAGCTCTAACTGCTGGGAGAAGCTCAGAGAACAGGGACTTGAGTGCCAGGCGCCTGTGTGTGAGGATGTATGGTGGGCACAGCCATTCTACCCATCTGCCTCGCCATGCTCTTTGCACCCAAGCAGAGTCAAGCCTGGCTGGCTGAGGTAGGAAGGGCCAAGAAGCCTGGAGCCCCAGCCATCAGGGTCCTATCCATACAGGAGGGAGGCCAAGGCCAAAAGAGGCCACTCCTCTGGTTTTCCACCAGGCCCCAGCAGAGGATGGAAGCCACAGTGGGGCTGTGGCCCTCGCCTCGCTCCAGTCCTTACACACTGGAGAGCCATCACTGCCCAGGCCCTCCTCAAGGCATAGTCCACCCACTCCCAAGAGTACGACTTTGATCCCCCAGGAAGTTTCTCTCTTTTCCTGTTGGCCTGATCCTATAGCCCCTGACCGACCCCCAAACCCACAGGAGAGGGAGCAGACAAGGCCTCCATGTGGGGCCCAGTTTTAATCCCCTAGGCAAGTTGGCACGGAATAGGCTGCATGAGTTTGATTCCTCTCTGGACCATGCCAACCCAGGCTACCCCACCCACACAGCGTTCACGAGGACTCCAGCTAGAGCCGACACTCACCACCAGCTGGGGCACAGGCAGCGGCTTGCCCTCCTGGCTCAGGGACACATAGGTGAAGAAGGCACTAGCAGCCCGGTACCGCTGCTGTGAGTTGTCCACCACTGGGTCAGCATCCACCAGGACCTCGATCTCCATGGACTTGTTGCTTGTGAAGGTCATGCGCCCAGAAATGGTGATGACACACCCTGTAGAGGAGAGTGAAGGTCACAATGGCCCCAAGTCCAACAACAGGATCCCCTGAGGGGGCAAGTGGGGTAGAGGCTGGGCCAAGAACTCAGTGTTGTTAAATACTACAGAAAGATGCTTGGTTAGGTAGCAGATAGTTTTAATAACTACTATGAAATTAAAATGGCAAAATATTAGAATGCTTCATTAGTAGCCTGTGAACTTTTATCTTTCTAGTGAGCAGGTGCTGGTTTTTATCATCTCCATTGAGAGTTGGAAAGGACCTTGATAGCCCTCAGATCTAGCCTCCCACTCCAGTAGGGGTCTTTCTACCTCCCCCTCAGGAGAGGTAGCACCTGCTTGAACGCTTCTAGAGTCACCCTTGCCCCCATGGGACAAGCCTCCAATCTGCTTCTGAGTAGCTTTAGGTGTGAGATAAGGCGCTCTGGTGGCACAGTGCCTAAGGCATCTGACTGCTAACCAGAAGGTTGGCGGTTCAAACTAAGCTCTGGTAGCGTAGTGCCTAAGGCACTTGACTGCTAATCAGAAGGCTGGCGGTTCAAACCCACCAGCCACTCCTCGGAAGGACAATGGGGCAATCTACTTCCATAGTGATACTGCCTCGGCAGCCCAAGGAGGGGTCGCTATGAGTCGGGTCTGACTTGATGGCACGTAACAACAACAATAGCCACTTTTGCAGAAGGAAGATGAGACAATCTACTTCCGTAAATATTTGCCACCTTGGAAACCCAGTGAGAGTTGCTATGAGTCAGAATTGACTCGATGGCAGTGGGTTTTATTTTTTTCTTTAGGTGTGAGATGGCTCCTCCTTGCTGAGTTTAAGGCTGAATCTTGCAGTCTGCACTGTGTACGCTTTGGCCTTCTATGTTCTCAGGAGGTACTAGCTGTACCACCAAGAGCTGAAGGCAGCCACCACGTTGTCCTGAGCATCACTAAAGAAGTTTCTTCTGCCTTCCCTGGCTTGCCTCCCAGCCAGCGGTGTCAATATCCTTGATGCTGGCCTGACAGCTGCCAGCCAGGCCATCACGTTGTCTGTGGTCATCTGTCCATCTCTGGCCCTGTCTGCACTTCTGTCCACAAAGACCCAAAGACTAGAGCTGCCCCATTCTGGTCTGTGCTCATTAGTTAATTCCCTGGGAAACAGAGCAGCAGCCTCTCCTCCACTTTCCTTCCAGGTGGAATCAGACAGGAGCCCTTGTTAGGATTTCATTCCTGTTGACCTGGGGGTCATCTCCGCGGTAGCGTCTTGCCCATGGAGCAGAGCTCTACTTCTCTGAGTTGCTTGACAGCTGCTTTCCCAAGTCTCACCCAGGGCCCTGTCCTTGGCTGTCCCCTTGACTGATGGGTCAGATTATCCCAAGATGGTCACCACTTCCCCGCACCACCGCAGTTTTCCTTGTTGATCATGATGTCCCTAACCCAAATGCTCTGCACACATCTTGAGCCAAGAATGTCCATTCTGGCTGCTTGATCTTGAGCCTCTCTTCCACCCCTGCCCATCTGTGGGCTCCCTCTCACCAGTGGGCCGTGGACTCCACTCTCTCTGACATAATCCCTCAATCTCACTGAGCTCAGCTTTTCCATCTGTAACCAGGCACAAGCAAAACTTTCTCTGAGGATAACAACAGGGATTCATGAAATATGGAAAACATCGAGCTGGGTGCCTGGCAGAGGCACTCAGCCCGTCGTCATCAGGATTACAGATGATGCTGTTGCTGACTATGAGGCAGTACCTATCCACGGGGGTTTACAGGTGAAGGGCTGTACCTGGATGCTGCTGCTGCCTCCCACTGACAACACGTAGCTCAAGAAGCTCTCTCCCTCAAGGGACCTTTCAATGCAACCCACTGGGGCACCCTGGTGTCCAGCTCCATCTAGACAAGATGTGTTCAGAGATCCGGAAGAGAGGCAAGTATGGAGGGGCGGAGTCATGACTGTTAAGGGTAGGGGTGAGAATGCAGACAGGCCAGAGATGGGAGTGGTTATTCATTGTTATAAAGTTCTAGAACATTCCATGCTACATTCAACCTCATACTTACAGGGAGCGCTTCATGCCACATATGACCATTTCTGGGTGGGAAGGAAGGAGCTGTGTGGTCAGCAGCAAACGGCACTATGTGAGCTGTAAGGAGTGTGAGAATCATGTCCAAGCATCCAGCCAACAGTACCAAACACACACCTTGGGAAAAGGGCAGGCCACAGGGCCCCACTTCCTAGCTAAGGAGGGTTATGTGAGGGTCTCTATACCACACTGGCCTCCTTCCCACTCTGGCCCAACTCCAAGGGCCCAGCAGACACCCCTCTCACTGATGACCACACATAAGGCTCCGGGGCCACAAGTCAAGAAGTAGGCACGAACCATTCCCATGAGAGGAAATTAGTAAGGACTTTCCAAAGGGCCAGTTCTTTGGAGAATGATAGGAAAATACCCCCTTCTGTTGTCTCCCAGGAGCCTCTGGGTGGTACAAATGGTTCATGTGCTCAACTGCTAACCCAAAGGTTTAAGTCCACCCAGAGGTGCCTCAGAAGAAAGGCCTGGAAATCTACTTCTAAAAACTCAGCCATTGAAAAGCCTTGGAGCACAGGTCTTCTCTGACACACATGGGGTCACCATGAGTTGGAGTCAACTCACAGCAACATGGTTCTGTCCCACGGAAATATTTCTCCCCAATCCAAGCAAAAATCATAACTGCTACAGTTTAATTTCCATGCTACAAATCTCAAGAAACTTCTAACTTTCATAAAAAATGGTTTCACACAATTAAGTCAGCTGATTCATTGAGCATCAGACAAAATAACAAAAAGAGAAGGCTAGCTTGGAGGGCCACTTTGGGCATAGAGTTCAACTACAACTTCATCACAACTGGCAGCAGTTTCAAATACAAACAGAACCCAAACTTTCTCACCTTTCAGAGAGAGCAACATAATTATTCTATACAAGCCCATGTTTTAATCCTGGCTGGCACACTGGAGGGACACATACTGCAAAGCCAGGAACTCAGTTGGGGGCCTGACCAGCTAAAAAGCGAGAAAAACAAAAGCCAGTGAGGTTTTGGATGGTTGAAAAGACCACTCACTGCTGGGTGCCAGGAGAGAACACCAGCGTTCAAAGCCCCTAAGTAGCTGAGAGTGCATGTAGGCCTGTGCCTAGGACCTCTTCTCTCCCAGACCCCTCAGGAGGTGCCCCACCACATACCCAAGGTCCATGGGCAACAAACCCACCCCAATCACATTCATGTGTTTGGCTCCATCCAGGTGTCTGGGAGGGACACACAGCACAGACCCCTTGAAGTGGGTCTCTCACACTTTGAGGGCCCTGCTCCAGTCCTTCCAGGTAAAATTCCAGCCTTAGCCAGTACCCATCAGCTCCAAGATGGGAGGAAAGCTTACCTCAAACCTTCACTTCCTGTCTCTACCAGTCCCATCAGCCACTGCACCTTCACTGCCCCCTTAGGACCTAAGGAGTAGCCTGTTTGCCATCCAGGTGTGAGGGTGGCTGGATTAGCAGGTATAAGTCTTAGTTTATGGGGATAAACACCTCAGCCCCTAAAGGCCTCCTCCCACACTGGTCCTCTGGAGGCTCCCAGCCCCATGGCCTCCCCTCTGTTCCTCCTTGTGCCCCTGGCCTAGCCTACTGCACCTTCTGTGCCTCCAGGGTCTCAGCTCCAGGGGAGCTGCCAAGGAGGTTCCTTCACCATTCTTTCCAGGACAAGTTGGTAAAAAGGGTATAAGGGCGGCTTCATCTGACTTCCTCTAACTTTATGAGAGGGAGACAGACTCACCATCAGCAGCATCAGCCTAAGGCTGATTCCTATAAGGCAGAGGTCAGACATGCAGCCACCTTCAAACTTCTTACCAATTCTGACACCAACTATCCCTCCCACACCACTCTCTACTTCTCTGCTGGGTTCAATAATTCATTGCAATGCCCACACAGAACTCATAGACAATACTCATGATTATTGGGTTTATTAGGGAAGTAGCAGGTTATAATTCAGTATCAGAAAAGACTCAGGATATAATTTTTCGATTACGACAGCCTCATCTTAGCAGTGCCTGCAGGCATGCCTTTCCCTGGCCCACAGCCTCTCAGCCCCCATAGTTACACAGTCCCTTAGCCACTGCCCTGCTCAGGCAAGTGTTACAAAGCTCTTAGATCTTCTGACAAATGCCCAGAGGCATCCCACTTCGCCAGTAAGCCTTGGCCTGAAGGTGTTCAGCTTTAGCTCCTTGGGTCCAGAAGCCCCCTGTGCTATTTCCTGCTGATCTCCCGGTTCTGCTGCCTCTGCTGCTACCATTTCTCTGACACCACTTCTCACTGTCTCTCTGCTGTTATAGCTAGAGCTCTGTCTCCTGAGTCGAGGAGGTTCAGGGCGCAGCGACTCTGTGTCCAAAGGACATGCTCTGCTCCTGTTTCTTCTTGGTGGTAGTCAGGTCCCCCTTTTGCTTTGGAATTCGCTCTCTTTTAAGCCTAGTGGGATGGCAAGACTGACCAATCCCTTCATTAGGGTTCCATACACTTTATTTGCATGGTCCCACCCACATAGGGATGCTATGCCCCTTGTTTATTAGCAAGCTATTCAAGACCCTTGGGGGGGTCACAAGCACCACACCAGCATAGCCCATCCAGTCATTTGGTGGGAGTTAAAAAGACTATGGCTAGAAGGGCCACATTCAGTAATTCACTGCACCGCACTGATCAAAGGATAGTCTGTGGAAACCATCCAACTTATTCCATGGAGGGTCTAGGATAATATTACTTTGTCTGTCAAAACAGTATCCAACCCAAATCAAAGGGACATGTTTGTATTATAGGTTTTGCTAGTCTCTCATTTGGTGGCTCCAGCTACGTGCTTCCCATCTGAATATGGGTCTTGGAGTTAAAATCAAATTCCTGTTGTAAATTCTGGTGAAGCCAAGAGCCTCAACAGCACCACCAAGCTCAGAAGCCACCCTGCTTGGCAAATTCCAACTTGGCCACAGAGG
This sequence comes from Orycteropus afer afer, assembly GCF_000298275.1. Classification (NCBI taxonomy): domain Eukaryota; kingdom Metazoa; phylum Chordata; class Mammalia; order Tubulidentata; family Orycteropodidae; genus Orycteropus; species Orycteropus afer. The sequence goes on from NW_006921681.1 coordinate 1,174,493, forward strand.
TCTGGGAGGTGTCCCCCTGCAGACTGAGCGGAGGCTCCCAAAGGACTCTGATAAGCAGAGGCTGCCCTTTAGGAAGGCTTTGCACTCTATTCTAGATAGCAGTTCGGGCCCTCACGCATGCTAGAGTGCCAGTCTTGGAGTTGATGAGAGACCCAGCATATGTGGTCTCAGGGTAGTAGCCTGAGAAAAACTCAAGTATCCCAGAGTGTTGCCAACTCCAGCACAGGGCACAGGGCCAGCCACACCAGAGTGACATCTGGGGACTGAGTTCTCAAGGCTGATGCTCTAGAAAGCAGCACTGCACAAGAGAACCCTGTATGATGACAGAGATGCTGTACACCTGCACTGTCCACAGGTGCCTGCTGAGTACCTGAAGTGTGGCTGGCACAACCAAGCAACTGAATTTTTAATTTTATTTACATTAATTTAAATAGCCACATGCAGCTAGTGTCCAGTATTGGGAAGCACTGAGGGACTCTTGTGGCTCTGCAAGCAAAGCTGACTAAGAAAGTGTGTGCAGGACACTGGGTTTCTCTCTCTCTCTAATTTTTATTGTGATTTGGGTGAAAGTTTACAGAGCAAATTCACTTCCCATACAGCAGTTCACACACACTTTGTCTCATGACATTGATTACAATATCCCACAATGCAACAGCTCCCTTCCCACTTCCTCCCCATAGTTACCTTTTCTCTATGTCCTTCTCTCTCATGCACTACTGCCCCCCGAGCTATCTCCCTGTGCATACACAGCCCTTCTATTCTCCCATGATTGATCTCTCCAAAGAGTGTATCAGCTCCTATGCCGGTCTTTTGTTTGGCTAGAAGCCACAGGAGTGGGTTCAATTCCAGACCTGAAGGGTTGCTAGGAGCCATAGTCTCAGGGGTTCCAACAGGCTCTATCAGACCAGCAAACCTGGTCTCCCCACTTTCTTATTCTATGATTTTGAGTTTTGTTCCATGTTGTTCTCCCTCTCTGTCCAGGATCTTCTACATAGATCCTCTTCTGAGTGGTTGAAAGTGGTAGCCAGGCACCATCAAGTTCTTCTGGTATCATAGTCATATATGCTGAGGACTGCATGGTGTACCAGTCCCTTACACTAATTGTTTCCATGTGTCTATGGTTTTCTTCATTCTTCTTTGCTCTGGATGAGGAGAGACCCATCATTGCATCTAGATGGCCACTTGCAAGCTTTTAAGATCCCAGTCACTACTTGCCAAAGTAGGAGGTGGAACAATGTTTTTGTGTAGTATATTATGCCAAATGAGCTTGATGTCCCCTAAGACTACGGTCCTGAACCCACAGGTCCAACTACTCACTCCCTCCGGCTAGTGGGCTATGGCTAAGAAGTGACTACAATCTTGTCCCTTGTCATCTCTACTATATATCTAGATATTTTACGGAACATAACATCATACCTTGTGTAGAATGGGTTTTTCTTTTTATATGGCCTTTTTGGTCATAGACTTGTAACTTCCACAAAATGTTTATGTGAGACAATACAATAAGGTGCCTGTGAGGTTGTGGAGAGATTGGGACTCTCATACACTGCTGGTGGGACTGTAAAATGGTACAACTATTGTGGAAAGCAATATGGCGATTCCTTCAAAAGTTGGAATTAGAAAT
>NW_006921681.1:1177638-1234900 GCF_000298275.1 Orycteropus afer afer
AAAAAAAGGACAAAAAAAAAAAAAAAAAAAAAGGTCCAAAAAGGGCCAGTTTTGCCATCTACTAGGCTTTAAAAGAGCCAATCCCAAAGGTTGAGGGGGGACCATACTACCATCAAGAAAAGCCAGGAGCAGAGCATGTCCTTTAGCCCCAGGGTCCCTGTGCTGATAATCTCCTAAACCCAGGAGACAGAGTTGACACACTGCAGAGTTATAACACTGGTGGCCACAGTGGCACAGACTAGCAGATAGCTGCAGTGGGTTTGTTGATCCACAGAGAGAGCTAAGTGCCTTCGGGCAGGAGGCTTCGTGGCAGAGTGGGGTGCCTCTTGGCACTTATCAGGAGAGAAAGGCTTTTCTGTGGGCACAACTGAAAGAAGCTGTTATGATCGAAGAACTGTATCCTGAGTTGTTCCTGTTAACTCCTAGTTGAACCTGACCCTGAGTTGTACATTGTTACTTCACTAAAAAACCTCATAATGGTCTGCGCATTCTGTGTGGCCACTGCAATGAATTATTGAACCCAGGAGAAAAGTAGAGGCTTTCGGGGGGACGGCTGTGTCAGAATTGGTAGAAAGGGTTGGAGAGAGGAAGTACATCTGACCTCTGTCTCATAGGAATCAGTTTTGGGCTGATGATGATGGTGATTCTCATCTTCCCTCCTTGTCAAGTTAGAGGAATTCTGATGCCAGCTTTTTACAGCATGAAGCTGTTGAAGGGAAGAGATGGGGGTGGATATGGGGTAGGAAGGGACCTTGGACTCCTGCCTACCTTTGAGTTTATCTGGAAAAAGGGCCCCATAAGTGAGCCTTACAGAGAGACACAAACTAGGCCATGCCTACTTGATTCCACTAATTTGGAGAGCCCTTAACAGTGTTTTCTAACTGCTTCAGGAAGCTGGAAGTTTTACACACAACTCTATGAGGAGTGTCCTAGAGTATACCTGTAGCCAGTGCAGCATCGAAGACAGCCATGCTGCGGTCCGATCAGGACCATCTCATGTCACCTGCTGAGGCTGACGCCCAGGCCCAGTGTTATTGGAGCTGGGGGTCTTGCGGCACCAGTATGTGGGGCTCAGTGCCCAGGGAGCTCAGGCTGGAACCCAGTGGCCTGCCTCCCCTCCCAGTTCCACCAGGGCCACCTCTGTTAACCTCCTGGAACTACAGTTTCCACATGGGAAAAATGAGCATAATAACAGTATTTGTCTCATAGGGCTGTGACGGGGAAACACTTTTAGAACACTGTTATGGACTGAATTGCATCCCCCCAAAACACGTTGAAGTTCTAACCCCTGGCACTTGCGACCATGACCTTGTTTGAAAACAGATGTCTTTCAAGACGTCATCAGTTAACACGTGGTCTCACAGAGGACGGGTCCTATTCCCAGCCGAGTACTATTTTATAAAGAGGATAGACACACAGAAGGAAGATGGCATCTATGAGCCAAGGGACACCAAGGATTGCCAGCTGTCACTGCAAGCTAGGAGAGAGCCAGGGAACAGATTCTCCCTCAGAGCCCTCAGAAGGAATCACTATGGCCACCACCGATTTCAGGCAATACCTTTCTGTTCCACTAAGCCAGCAGTTTGTGGTAGTATTTTGTTATAGCAGTCCTGGGAAACTACATAAGCACTTAGCACGATGCCTGGTGCTCTAAAGTGTGTAATAAATGTTGTTGTGACTGGGTGCTGTCAAATCAATTCTGACTCCTAACAACCTCACATGGGAGTTCCTAGGTTGTAATCTTTGTGGAAACAGATCACCAGGTTTTTCTCCTGAGGAACTGCTGGCTGAGTTTAAACCACCAGCCTTTTGGTTAGCAGCCAAATGCCGTCATGTCATTAAGATTCCTTGTAATAAATATTCATTATAGTTAAGGATGGACGAAAAGCCTGGTGAATCTTCTGAAAACCAGCCAGTGAAAACCCTATGGAGCATGATGGCCCAGTGCTGCCGTGAGTGGGGGGCTGACTCGGGGCAGCTACAACAGCAGCATAAACATACTGAGTGCTTGCAGGGAGCCGGGCTGTGAATCACAGCTGAGCTGTTTTCTTCAGTAACTGCTGAGCCCGCATGGAGACGTGACACGTGAGGGCTGGTGGTGCCCAGTGTGACTCCCTAGCAGACGGGCGTCTCTCCTGGGGCAGCAGCGGCCAGGTTTCAGCCGGATGCCAGGGATTTTGAAAAGAAAACAGAATAATAAAAAATAGCTGTTACCAAGCCTGAGAACATGCCAAGTGTTTCAAAGTTTAAAAACAGCTCAGTGTTTAAGCGCCACAAAGAACCGTGGCAGTGAACTTTCTTGAGAAAAGCATGGAAACAGTGAGCTAACTTTGGTATTTCTTACATAACTTGTCCCAAAGCCCTCGCTAGAATTAGTTCTCCTCCTCCACTGTAACAGCCTCTAGTCTGGGGACACTGTTCTCCCCAAGAAAACTTCAGCTTTAAGTTTTCCTTCCTAAGGCTTCCAAAATTATTCTACCAAAGATAACTATTTCTCCCCCTTTAACTTTCTTAATGGTTTCTTGGCATTTTAATCTTTCAACGAATAAATAAAATTGGAAATGGAGCAAGTGACCTGCAAGACTTAAGTTCCACTTTTAAGTGGCATTGACCTGCTTGTTCTGGACGGTGCTGGCTTTCCCTTCACACTGTGTGGCCATTTGGCATGATTTCACACACCTTCCTTGTGGTCATCACATCCCAGGAGTGCAGGGTAAAAAGTCCCACATGGCTGCCAGCATCATTTCCCATTTTGCAGTGCCCTCTGGAGACAGGGACAGAGGTCACAGGGTCAGTGATCCTGGGGTCGGATGCCATCTAAGCTCACAGATGAACACTCCTTCCTCAGTCTCAACTGCTTGGTGTAAATTTAACCCAGCACACAACGGCCAGGTCTTGCATGTGCTCAGCCTGTGTGCCTGGCGCATGGGGGATGAGGGTACAGGTCCCTGCAACAGATAGCAGTCTGCCATAGCAGACTCTGGGTACCAGGCAAGGGGCTTGGGCTGAACTTGTGTGACCCGGGCAGCCATCAACCTTTGTGAGCAGAAAACCAGATCACAGATGCTTCTAGGATGTGAACGTGGTAGTGGTGCTAGAACAGGGGTGAGGGGAGACAGATGGCCCTCTTTGGTCCAAACTGCCAGTGATGGAGGCTTGTAAATAGCAAACATGATGCCAGGGGCAACCAAAGACAACAGTCACTTCGGAAGCAATTTGTGAAGCATTTCCCACCCCTGCAAACTGCGTGCAGGTTGTTTTTCACGTGTGCATACACTTTGTCTGTAGCACACACTCTCCATGGCTAACCTCCAGAAAGGCACTTCACCTGAGTGGCAGGTAAGACAGTGTGGTGACCTCCTCCTGTGCCCATGACCTTGGGCTGGATGACACCCTACCACGTGGTCCTCACAAGAGAAGGTACATCCCGGTAGGAACAGGATGTAGGAAAACGCAGCTTGGGGGCCCAGAAGGAAAGCTTCACCAACTTCACAATTTTGCTAAGGTGAGAATGAGCTCGTGTCTGCAGGAGTCAAGCTCTCAAGAGAGACAGGAATCTTTTCAGTCACCAACACTGCTATTGCATGCACGCCTGGGGACAGCCAACTGGGCACCACCATGCTGAAGCCAGACTGCAGCCCTGTGCAGGGCCCTGGTTCAGCCATTCTATAAGACCCTCTGTCTGCAAGTTGGAGCTCACCCACTGCTGGGGTGGCTGTGGGGTTGGACATCTCGGTACATCTTCACATTAGCACCGGACTGCAGGTGGTGGGAAAAGTGTTGGGCCGGACGCCAGCAGCCACTCTCAGGATGCCGCTCCAAGGCTACTGCAAGCCTAAGAGGAGTCCCATGGGTCTACAGAGGTCTCAGAAGATCACACCAGGAAATCAGGACAGAACAATGGAGGGTGTCCACTCCAACCCCCATGATGCCACTGGCACACATCAAGTGTGCATCACTAAGCCACCCCTTACCCTAAACAGCCTTGTGGAGGGAAAAGGTCTGGTCTAAATTGGCTGAGCCCAAAGAGCCCTCTGCCACAGCCCCATAGAATCACAGACAAAATCTGACAATCCCGTTTCTAAACACCCACGGCCTGTGCTCAACACGAATGGAGTGGCACCGGGGTCCAAGTAGGTGGAAGGGACTCTCGTCACTAAAGAGAAGAGAGCGTGGAGACAAGGGGCTGGCACTTCTTCGCACAGTGACATTCTGCTGGAAAACAAGCAAGGTGTGACAGTGTCTAAGGTCCCTGAGGACATGTTCACGAAAGAGGCCAGACTCTATCACAGTTATTTTAGTTTGGCCCAAATCCCTTTATAGACAACAACAACAAAAAAAAAAAAGAAAAGAAAGAAAGAAAGAAAAAACCCCCCACATGCTCCTGAGAAAATAGAAACATCCTGCTCCTGAGGAGAAGTTGATGTTTTCCCAGGGGGACTGAGCAGGCCCAGGGCCCAGGACCCAGGTATGACAGCCACGCTAGGAGCTGGGGCACAACGAGGCCACCCTGGCCACCCTCTCCGTGTAGTTCGACATTATCCTAGCTTTTTACAGTGGTGTCAATATGGGAGCCTACCCAGCCTGCCTCTGGCCCTCCATGTCTGGGGGAAAGCAATTCACAGGTGAAATGTCCTGCCAGGAATTATGGCTCCTGAAAACGAAGACCCTTCACCTGTATTTTAGGTAAAAGTAACCTTTTAGAGGGAGCCCCTGGGTGGGGCAAATGGTTAACACATTTGGCTGTTAACCAGAAGCTGGAGGGCTGAGTTCCCCTATAGGTGCCTAGGAAGAAAGGGATGGCGATCTTCCTGCAAAAACCAGCCACTGAAAACCCCGCGGAGCACAGTTCTACTTTGACAAACCTGGGGTCGCCATGAGTCAGAATCAACTCGGCAGTAACTACTATGTTTTTAACCTTTTAGAAATAAAAAGTCTCTCTCAAAAGCAGTTCCTCATATAAGTTGCCCCCAGTTGTCTTCCAGATTGCTAAACTAACCTCTAGTAAAAGTCCTCTCCTCTGATTCGAGTTTGTATTTTTGCCTTCAAAATGAATAATTCCTAATGACTGGGAACCAAATGTAACATGTCCTTGAACTTTCCCTTAGAGATGAAATCCAGGTGTGTAAGTAATTGAGGTGCAGAGTCTAGAGAGGGTTTCTATACTGATGGTGCCCTCACTTCTGACAAGGCTGATCCTCTGGTCTTTGTGCGCTGCTCTGAGCCGAGGAGCACATCTGCTGAGGGGGCTGACGTGAAGGCATCTGGCCACACACGTACAAAAGGCATTTCTTCCCTCAGTGGCTCTCAAAGGGCACTTGGGGGCCACTGGTGCCCACAGAGCCAGTTATGTGGAATGTATATGTGTTTTCTCTGGTGGATCTGGACCCTTATTTAACAGTGTAGCGCTAGTCATGGTAAACAACCAGGCATAAATTCCAGAAAACAAGGCAAGGAATCACAATGCAAGATTCCTCCCTTCCAGAAGGGAAGGCCACCGCTACGCTCAACATCCACACACATTAGCAGTTGAGACCCACAGAGGGGGCACTAAGGCCAAACAAGGCCTGCTTGCTTTAGAAAAATTATAAAGGGACATTTACCAACATCCACCAGCGAAGGAGGAGGGATCCTGCAAAGCTAAGAGGCAAAGCCACAGGCAGTCCTTTTCCTCATCTTACAAATGTGTCAAACACAAGTAGGTAAACCTGGTAGCATAATGCCTAAGGACTTGACTGCTAACCAGAAGGCTGGCGGTTCAAACCCACCAGCCACTCCTCAGAAAGAAGATGGGGCAATCTACTTCTGTAGTGATACTGCCTTGGAAACCCAAGGAGGGGTTGCTATGAGTCGTGTCTGACTCAATGGCACATAACAACAACAAACCTAAGTTGCCCTCAGAGGGGAGGCACTTCCATACCCCAGTGACAGAACACTTATATCCTCCATACTTGGGCATTCAATTGCCACATGGGTTCTAAGGAGCAGCTTTAGAAGAGGATGCCACAGCAGGGCCGGAGGCCTGGAGGGTCTAGATAAAGCATCTGTGGCTCTTGACCCCACAATGACCCCACCACTTGAATGCTGTCTTATAAGGCCCACGTGAAGCTCCTCCTACGCGGGCTCCTGATGGAAACAGGACACAGCCAGGAGGACCAAGCTACATGCCTTTTATCACCACCCACAGCAAAGGACTTGTTGACAATGACAGTCTTTCCAGTGAGCCGGCCTCAATGGTCAGGCTTCTCGGCATCAATGCCAGGCTCTCTCAATGCTAACGCCCTCCCACATCAGATGCGGCAGCACAGTCACTACGGTCAGGATCTTCAGGTGTGTGATGCTGCGAGATGAGCCACACATGCCGAAGCTGCCCGGCTTCCAAAACACAAATGTGCCCTGGAGACTCCAAGCCCCATTTCTAGAGGCTTCCACCTGCTAACAATGCCCTGGGCAAGGCAGCAGGGCTGACTGAGGAGGGGGCCCCAGGAACTCTCTGCAGCGAATCTTGCCATTACTTACATCATGGATCACACATTCCTTGGTGTAGACAAAATGTGTCTGCCTCAAAATCGGGTAGAAATGGTCATGAGTGCATAGGAACTTCAGAGGGCTTTGTTCACAGAACATTTTAGGAGGATGAGTTTATGCCAGTCTTTAATAGGATGAAGACTCCAATCAACTGAGTTACAGATTTCACTGGGTCGAGAAATCAAATCAACCAACTCAAGTCTCATAGCTGCAAGGATAAAGCACAAAACTCTGGCTGCCTGTTTCTGGAGGCAAAGGGACAGAGAGCAGGGCCCAGGCAGTGCTGAGTGGTGGCAAGCACAGACACCAGTGCCCAGGTAATGGTGGGTGGAAAAATAAAGCCAGTTGGTGCAAAGGACGCCAGTCAGCCAAAACGGCCACTCCCTCCCTCGTCTTTGGTCAGAAGAGCTTGGTTACCTTTTCTGATCTTGTCATGAAAATTAATGGCATCCACAGAGGCTGTGACAATGTTGGTCTTGCAGTGGCGAGCAGCCACGATCCCAGCCACCTCGTCCATGAGCTTCATGGTGACACCTGCACAGAAAAGGGGCACAGAGCGTATTAGACAGGGAGGAAAATGCTATGGATTGAATCATACCCTCCAATGAGATAAGCTGAAGTTCTAGCCCCTGTACCTATGAATGTGACTATTTGGAAATAAGGTTTTTGAAAATGTTCTCAGTTAGGTTAACATGAGGTCATACTAGAGTACCACCCACCCACTACCACTGAGTCAATTCTGACTCACAGTGGAATTGCCCCATAAGGTAGGGACAGAACAGAACTGCCCCATAGGGTTTCCAAGGGTGTAAATCTTTATGGATGCAGATGGCCACATCTTTCTCCTGTGAAGCAGTTGGTGGGTTGCCAACCTTGGTTAGCAGCCAAGTGCCTTAACCACTGCACCACCAGGGATCCTTTTCATACCAAAATAGTAGATCCAAATTCTATATGAGTGGTTTCCTAACAAAAGAGGAGAAGAGAAACAGACACAGGGAGACAGAGGAGTGTGTGGTCCTGTAGCTGCCAGTCAAGGACTGCACGGAGCTACATGGAGCAGGAGAGAGGCATAGAATAGTTCCTTCTCAGAACCTCAAAAGGAACCAACTCTGCCAATACCCTGAGTTAGACTCCTAGCCTCTGGAACTGTGACACAATACATTTTTATTCTTATAAGCCCCCCACTTTGTAGTATTTTGTTACAGTAGCCCTAGGAAACAAACACAGAAAGAGAGACTCTATGTAGAGGGAAGTCATGAGAATCAAGTCCCACCCACTAACCAACAGCAAGGAGCCCTGGTGGCACAATGGTTAAGCACTTGGCTGCTAATCAAAAGGCTGGTGGTTTGAACCTATCAGCTACTCCATGGGGAAAGACTTGCAACCTGCTCCTATAAAGATGACAGCCTAGGAAATCCTAAGGGGATTTCTACTCTGTCATACTGGGTTTCTATGAGTCAGAATTGACTCGATGGTACACAACAACAACCAACAGCAAGGTCTGCAACTGAGAAACGAATAAATGATGATGGGTTGAAGGAACAGTGGGTCCAGGGAAATGCTTGAGTATAGCACACTTAGCTCAGATTTCAAACCTGGCTTTCTTGGGAGTTTTTGAAAATGACCATAGCTGACATTCTAGACTGCTAAGAAAATGGGGGCCCTTTTTCTATCCTCTACAAATATCTTATCATGCCAGGGATGTTTTGTTACAATCGCATCCACTAAAATCAAACCAAATCAAACTCATTGCCACTGAGTTGATTCCAACTCCTAGTGACCCCCTTTAGGTTTCCGAGGCAATAAATCTTTATAGAAGTAGATTGCCCAATCTTCCTTCTGTGGAGTGGCTGGTGGGTTTGAACTGCCAACCTTCTGGTTAGCAGTCAAATGCCTTAGGCACTATGCCACCGGAGCTCCTTATCATCCACTAGGATGTACATAATAAAAAAGATAACTAATGACAAGGGTTAGTGAGAATGCAGAGAAATCAAAACCTTCATATATTCACTGCTGGTGGGGATGTAAATGGTGCAATCATGTTGGAAAACAGTCTGGAGGCTTCTCAAAAGGCTAAATGCAGGATTATCACATGACCCAGCGGCTATTTCACTTCCAGAGAAAAGAAAACACATGCCCACGCAAAAGCTTACACATGAATGTTTACAGTAGCATTATTCATAATGGTCAAAAAGGAGAAACAATCCAAATGTCCATCAACTAAGGAATGGATAAATGTGGTATATCCATGCAATGAAATATTATTCGGCAATAAAAATGAATGGAATTCCCTATATGTGTTACAACATGGCTGAACTGTGAAAACACAACGCTAAGGGAAAGATGCCAGACATAGAAGACAAATATTGTATGATTCCATTTTTATGAAATACCCAGAATAGGTAATCCATAAAGGCAGAAAGTAGATTAGTGGTTGCCTAAGGGTTACAGGACCTTCAATGAGATGGATTGGCCAAGTCTACACAGTGGCTGCAGCAATGGTCTCAAAAAGCAACAACTATGACAACGGCACTGGACTGGGCAGTGTTTAGTTCTGTTGTACATAAGTGTTGTTGCTGTAAGTTGGAACTGACTCAATGGCATCTAACAACAACTGGGATGGAGGAGGAATCCTGGTGGTATGGTAGTTAAGGTTGTGTCAACTTGGCTGGGCCTGCTTGAGTGGTTGGGCAGCTTGTGGTAGTTATACCCCATGATGAGACTGGCAACCAACTCTGTGGTGGGATCTATCACAAGCAGCTGAGTAACTGCTTTAGGGATGTGGTCTGATTCCCGTATATAAGCAGCAGCTTTGGGAATGATCTCTAGCTTATAGCACGCTTGAAATCCTGCATGCAGCCTGCCATACTCTGCCAATCTTGGGACTTTCACTGGACTTGAATCAATGGCCTGTCATGTGGTTTGGTAATATCGGGACTGTGCCTTTTCACTTGTTGTCTTTGGGTTTGTCAGCCTCAGCAGCCAGCAGCTACCTGAGTGAAGAGATGCCTCTAGCTTCAGTGGGCCGGGAGTGAGAGGCAGAGCTGAAGCCCAAGGTCAGGGGGTTTTCACCCAGCCCCTAGAGCCTGGCACTTTGAACTTGTACTTGCAGCCTCCAAAACTGTAAGAGAATAAACTCCTGTTTGTTAAAGCCATCTCACTTGTGGTATATTCCTGTCAGAGTGGCACTAGGTAACCAAAACATGTTAAGCGTTTGTCTGCTAACCGAGGTTGGTGATTCGAACCTACCAGCCACTTTGTGGGAGAAAGGTGTGGCAGTCTGCTTCTGTAAAGATTACACCCTTGGAAACCTTATGGGGCAGTTCTACTCTATCCTATAAGGTTGCAAAAAATTGGTATTGACTCGATAACAATGGGTTTGGGGGTTTTTTTGGCGGGGCTAGAGGAGGGAGGAATGGGGAGTGATTGCTAATGGGTACAGCTTTTCTTTTTGGGGTGATGAAAAATGTTCTAAAATTGACTGAGGTGATGGTTGCACACAACTCTATGAATATACTAAGAGCCACTGACTAGTTCAGTTTAAATGGGTGAATTATATATGGTATGTGCATTATACTCAAGGAAAGAAAAGTGTGCTCACTGGAAGAATACGTTAAGGCCAAGGTGTCTCTGAAGTGTAGGGCTGTAGAGTCCCCATTTTTTGCTTCATACCCCATTATTTGGTGGAATCACTACTTTATGCTAGACCCCCCACCTCAGTTTTTATTCTTTAGTACAACACATATTATATTTCTTATTTCACTTTAAAAATTTAAACACCATCTTTTATTAGCCTTCATTATATGAATTCATCAGTATCCATTTTTGACCTATAAAAGCTGCGAAGTCATATTGATTTACCTAACAGTTATCAGAAAGTTATGGACATTTACCCTAGCATACAGCATGATTTCTTAAAAAAAGAGACTCCACTCCACTCATGAGAGCCAGAATCATATGGAATCCTGGTGAGTACAGGTGGTACAGGGCCAGGCAGGGGCCATCAGAGGAGAGGGCTGGTGGAGGCCACAGGCAAATGGCCAGCTAGGGTCCCTTCCAGAGCACAGCTGCTGCTCTGGCTCCCACCACCTGTCTTCCTCCCATCCCACACTACCAAGGACTGAGGGTCCCTGCTACCAGTCTTCTAATGTCTTAAGGAAAGACTGAATCTATATTTCAGATTATGAGGAATCTACCAATTTTTAAATTTGATGATTAATTGAAAATTTCTTTATTGTGTGGGCCACAGCAACCAAAAAAAAAAAAAAATACCCACTGCCATGGAGTCGATTATGACTCATAGTGATACTGTAGGACACAGTAGAACTGCCCCATAGGGTTTCCAAGGCTGTAAATCTTTATGGAAGCAGACTGCTTCATCTTTCTCCCATGGAGCAGCTGGTGGGTTCAAACCTTTTGTTTGACCTTTTGGTTAACAGCAAAATGCCTTAGCCACTGTACCAGCAGAGCTCCTTGGAGCAAAGTACAGTTATAACTAAAAAAACAAAACCCTTCCTGTGATGGATCAGAGGCCTAACACAAAAACACTAGAAGATCTAATGAAAAGGTACATGGGAAGTAAGGGGAGGGGACTTTATTGATTAAGACAGAACAAGAAACATTAAAACCAAGTCTTGTTTGGGTCTGAATTTTAATCAACTGAAAAAAATGATGAGCAATTGGAGAAAATGAACACTGGATATTTGATGATGTTAAGGAGTTATAAATTTATTTGGGAAGGTAAGATAATAATAGTGTGAATTTTTTTTGTTTTAAAGAAATGGGTATCTTTTAGAAGCTACATGTTGTTAGTTGCTGTTGAGTTGGCTTCCATTATGGAGATGCCATGTACAACAGAACAAAATGTTGCCTGGTCCTATGCAATCTTCATGACTGTAGGTATATTCAGGTTCATTGTTGTGACCACTGTGTACTGAGTGCCTTCCAAACTAGAGGGCTCATTCTTTTTTTTTTCCTTCCCTTTAAATTTTATGTATTTGTTATTGTTATTGAGAATATATACAGCAAAATGTACACCCATTGAAACTGTACAATTTAGTGACACTGATTATATTCTCCAAGTTGTGCAACCATTCTCACTTTAATTTTCTGAGTTGTTCCTCCCTCATTAACATAAACTCATTGCCCCCTAAGGTTCCTATCTAATCTTTTAAGTTGCTGTTGTCAACTTGGTCCCATATAGATAGTTCTTAAAAAGAAATAATGCTCAAGGCAGAGCTTTTTTTTTTTTAACCAGTTAAGCTAAACTACTGTTTAGTTTTAAGAAGACTTCAGGGGTTTAAGGTTTAAAGAATATCTCTGGGCAATAGTTTCAGGGGTTCATCTTTCTTCCATGGCTCCAGAAAGTCTAGAGTCTATGAGAATTTGAAATTCTGTTCTGCATTTCCCCTTTTTTGATCAGGATTCTTCTATGGAATATTTGATCAAAATGTTCAGCAGTGGTAGACAGGCACCATCTAGTTCTTCTGGTCTCATGCCGGAGGAAGCAGCTGTTCATGGAGGCATTTAGCCACACATTCCATATCCTTTTCCTGTTCCTGACTCTCCTCCTTCCTCTGTTGATCCAGGTGAATAAAGACCAATTGCTGTGCCTTGGATGCTGCTTGCAAGCTTTTAAGATCCCAGGTACTACACAATGAACTAGGAGGTAAAACAGAAGAACTAAAACACATTATTAGACCAATTAACTGGGATATCTCATGAAACCATGACTCTAAACCTTCAAATCAAGTAACCAGACCCCATGAGGTGTTTGGTTGCCCATAAGCAGCCTCAGTAGCTACTCTTACTGTTATCAACTTTGAACAGGTGTGTAACTTATTGACAGCAATTACAAAAATCAACTGTGCAACTGATTTTATAGTAATAAATAGGATTTTTCCATCACTGTTAACTCCCTTTTTCCCCCTCTCTCCTACCCTGGGTAACCACTAATGAACTTTGGTCTCTATACATTTGCTGACTTAACTTGGGACTCTGGGGAGAGAATTGAGGTTGGAGGAAGAACAGAAAAGAGAAGTGAACCACCTCAGAAAAACACTAGGAAATACAATGGGTTAGAACTATGTGTATTTTACTCAGTGGGGCAAAGGGAAGATGAGGAGGCCAGTCAGCCTCACCTTCACCATGTGCCAAACATAAGCTTCACAGGGGCAGGTGCCAGACACCTGAGACAAGCTTCTGACTTGGCTGTGGCCTCCAAGTGTGTGTGTAAGGCATTTAGTAGGAAAGAGACTGAGAGCACATAGTCTGAGTTCTTCCAAGCTGATCTGCCTCAAAACATACTGGGCTGTTGCATGGCTGTCTAGGTGGTGCACGTGCAAATGGAGTCAGTGCAACTGAGAAGTTTGGAATGCAGGTTTCCCACAGACTTACTCTAAATACAATAGGTAAAACTCCTCATCAGCCAACAAAAGTTCATTTAATCTATGATGTGTTGAAATTGGCTACCTCTGCTGTGAAAATCTGTGGCAGTGATGATGATTTACATGCAGAAATGTTGATTCAGAATCCAGAACACTGGTGAGTAAGTAAGAACAGCTGACCTAAGAATGATGAAGAGATAGGTGAGATTCTCGCAGAAATGGTGGTATGGATGCTGAGGACATTTTTAACTGTCATATTTTAGGAGTGTATGGTAGAATTTGCACTACTTGTGGCCTTCCTTTTATAAAGACGTGTCATCAGTACTTCTGCCATAGTCAGGGTCCTTCTGAGAACCAATAAGAGAGACAAGTAGGATTCTCTCCAAGTAAGATTTTCTGAGAAAAAAATGAAGAAAGAGGGAGACACAGATGTGTGGCAATAGGAGACAAAACAAAGTGGACATATGTGTGGAAAAAGCAACGAAGCTGTTAGAATCTGCATACATGATAGTAAGACTGAGGGACTTATTTCTAAAATTTATAGAAAACTTCAACACCTCAACATCAAAAAGACAAACAATCCAATTCAAAAATGGGGAAAGAATATGAACAGACACTTCACTAAGAAGATATTCAGGCAGCCAACAAAACATGAAGAAGTGCTTGCGATCATTAGCCATTAGAGAAATGCAAATCAAAACAATGAGATATCATCTCACTCCAGCGATAACAGGAAAGTTCAACAGGACAGAAAACAACAAATGCCAGAGAGGGTATGGAGAGATCAGAACTCTCGTACACTGCTGGTGGGACTACAAAACGGTATAACCACTGTGGAAAACGGTATGGTACTTCCTTAAAAAGTTGGAAATAGAAATACCATTTGATCCAGCAATCCTATTACTAGGAATATATCCTAAACAGGTGAGACTCAGGACACGAATAGATATATGCATACCCATGTTCATTGCAGCACTATTTACAATAGCAAAAAGATAGAAACAATCTAAGTGCCCATCAGCAGATGAATGGATAACCAAACCATGGTACATACACACAATGGAATAATAAGTAACATTAAAGAATAAGGAAGAATCAGCAAAGCACCTCCTAACAAGGATGCACTTGGAGGACATTACGCTGAGTGATATTAAGTCAATCACAGAAGGACAGATACTATACGAGTCCATTATTGTAAAAAGTCAAGAAAAGGTTTACACAGGGAAGGAAATTTTCTTTGTTGGTTACAAGGGATGTGAGAGGAGGGGAGGAGAGGGAAAATGGATAATCAAGAGACAGGTTTGATATGGGTGAAGGGATTTAATAAATAGTAAGCCTGATTAGCCATTAGTTAATAGTTTTTGAAGCTAGGTTATGGGCACATGGGGGTTGTACTAGTCTTTGTTTCTGGTTGAAATATTTCATAATGAAAAAAAAAGTTTTTTTAAAAGAAAAAGATACTAAGACTAATGGCTGGCAGTTACTGGGGGTCCCAGTTCCCTTTACATGGAATCACTCGTGCAAAAACCTTAGCTCCTTGAAGGCAGGGATTTTGTCTGTTTTGTTCACTGATATCTTCAAAGCACCTAGAATACAACCTGATACATCGTTAGCTCTCAACAAATAGTGAATGAATGAGATGCTCAGTGGATATCAACCCCGTGGGTTATTATCAGTTATTCTGTATCCCACATACAGTAGGATCAGTGGGAGAAGTTACAGCCAGGTAGACTTTCAGGACCACTCGTCTGTCAGGTTGCTGGACTGTGGTGGCTTATATCTTGCTGTGATGCTGGAAGCTACGCCAGTGGTATTTTAAATACCAACAGGTTCACCCATGGTGGATAGGTTTCAGCAGAGCTTCCAGACTAAGACAGACTCATAAAAAAGGCCTGACAGTCTACTTTTTAAAAGCAGCCAAAGGAAACCCTACAGATCATCACAGACTATTGTCCAATATAGTGCTGGAAGAGGGGCCCCTACGTTGGAAGGCACACAGTGGTTCCAACAATGGACTCAATATATCAATGATCATGAAGATGGTGCAGGACCAGGCAAGGTTTTGTTTTGTTGGATGTGGGGTCACCATGAGTTGGAGCTGACTCAATGACAACCAACAACTAGAAAAACTTTCTGAAAATAAATAAATAAAGTTGTCCCAAAAGAAAACTTCTGCATTAAAGTCTCCTACTCTGGTGGTGCAGTGCCTAAGGCATATGACTGCTAACCAGAAGGTTGGTGATTCAAGCCCACCAGTCACTCTGCAGATGGAAGATGGGGCAATCTACTTCCGTAAAAATTTACCACCTCAGAAACCCAAAGGGAGTCGCTATGAGTCAGAATTGACTTCATGGCAGTGGGTTTGGTTTGGTTTGTTTGGGTACTATTATGGAGTTGTCCATTTCTCTTTTCAATTCTGTTACAGTTTGATTTACGTATTCTGAGGTTCTTTCATTGGGTGCATAAGTATTTATTGTGCTTATGTCCTCTTTTCCAACTGATCTTTTGATAATTATACAATTCCTTATTTATCATGGTGGTTTTGTCTTCATGTCTATCAGAAATTAATTTTGCCACTCCTGGTCCCTTTTTATTGCAATTTGCTTGATATTTTTTTCCAACATTTGATTTTTAGTCTATTTTTATCTTTGTGTCTAAGGTGTATCTCTTCTAGACAACATATTGATGGGTCATGTTTTCTTATCCATTCTGCTGGAAACAGAAATACCATATGATCTAGCAATCCCATTACGAGGCATATATCCTAGAGGAGTAAGAGCCGTAACACAAACAGATATATTCACACCTATGTTCATCACAGCACTACTCACAATAGCACAAAGATGTAACAGCCTAAACACCAGAGGAATGGATCAAGAAGTCCAGAGTAAAACCCTGTGTGGGTCTCAGCCCTGCACGTTGTCTGTAGCTAAGGACAATCACGAGATCAAATGGCCTGTGCAGGAGCTGAGTAATTAACAATCCCTATGACCTCATCCCGCTGTGACATGTCTAAGGAGCCCTGGTAGCACAGTGGTTACATGCTCGGCTGCTCACAGGAAGGTCAGACCCACCAGCTGTTTTGTGGGAGAAAGATGAAGCAGTCTTCTTCTGTAAAGGTTTATAACCTTGGAAACCATATAGGGGCAGTTCTACTCTGTCCTATAGGGTCACTATGAGTCTGACGTGACTTGATGGCAATGGGTTTGGTTTTTGGCTGGGACACGTCTGTAGAGATTGTTAACACAAAACACGACAGGCACAATGTTTTACAGTCAGTGTGTCCATCTTTCAATGACAAAACAAGAAACAGCCTTGCCTGACTTATACCTGTCTTTCCTGCTATCTTTGCACAAATGGGTCCCATGTTGTGATGGAAGAAGCCACTGGCTCCCTTTGACACCAGAAGTCACTGTTCCCTCTTCACCTTTTCACCTTTTAATTAAAAATATCAAGTATCCAAATTTTCTCAAAAATGCTTCTTTTCAGGTTTCCACTGAAAAGCCTCATCAATTTCTCCCCAGTGAAGTGCAATAGGTGCTGCCAACTCGGGGAGAACAACTTTGGTAAATTACAGTCTTCTGTGCGCTGTTCTTATTACCCAAGATTCACCATTTAAAAGATGACAATGAAATTGTAGGATCTGCTGTCCTTGGACACTGCATTCGTTTTAGGAATCATGGGAAAGACACAAACCAGCCTTGCTTGGGCACTAACGTATAGATAAACATCGGGTACCAAAGATATTTTTGAAAGTAACATTTAACAGCTTACAGGTTTTTTGTTGTTCTTAGGTATTGACAATATGTTGACTGGCTTAAAAATAGATGTTTAATTTTATTTCCCAAGGGGCAGGCTGGGTCATGTGTCTCTACAAACCCAAAGTGGCAGTTAACAGCTCAGAGCCCTGGATGCCACTGATTGCACTGTGGGTGGCGATTTGAGATGCCCCCATTTCTATATTTAATCCCAACTGACGGAGTGTGGGTGCCAGCCTGCTATATTAAGAAAACGATAGTAACTTCATCTTATTTTAATATCCAACCCTTTTGTAATTACATGGAGTTATTATAAAATCTAGTTGAGTGAAAGCCTCCTGAGACAGCCCAGCTTCTTCCATCCAGGTTCTAGAAAGTACCTTCAGGGTATCTCTGTAAGCTGGGATCAAGGGCGGAATAGAATTAATTAATGCAATTTTACTGTTGTTGTTTGCTACTGTTGAGTCGATTCCATTTCATGGAGACATTATGTACAACAGAACGAAACACTGTCCGGTCCTGCATCATTCTCACCACGGCTGGCACGTTCAAGTCCATTGTGTGGCTACTGTGTCAAACCATCTCACCAAGGGTTTCCCTTGTGATTTTTGGCCTTCTGCTTTACCAACACTGGACAATGAATAAGGAAGAATGCAGAAGAACTGATATATTTGAATTGTGGTGTCAGTGAAGAATACGGAATATGCTGTGGACTGCCAGAAAAGCAAACAAATCTGTCCTGGAAGAAGTACAGCTGGAATGCTCTGTAGAAGCGAGAATGGCCAGACTTCATCACTTGTACTTTGGTCACATTATCAGAGGGTCCCTGGAGAAGGATATCACTCTTGGTAAAGTAGAGGGTCAGTGAAAAAGGGGAAGATCCTCAGTGAGATGGATTGCCACGGTGGTTGTGATGATGATGGGCTCAGGCATACCAACAATTGTGAAGATGCCACAGGACTGAGCAGTGTGGTGTTCTGTTGTACACAGGGTCACTATGAGTCTGAACCAACTCAATGGCACCCAACAACAACAGCAACACTTCACCAAGTATGATGTCCTCCTCCAGCGTCCTGAGGATGTGTCCAAAGCAAGGGAGTTGGATAATGTTGTGTTGTCATTCTTAGGGCTTCTACTATTTGTCAGAAGTAGATCACTAGGCCTTTCCTCCTAGTCAGTCTTCGTCCAGAAGCTCTGGTGAAACCCATCTACCACAGGCAAACCTGCTGGTATTTGAAATACTGGGGGCATGACATCCAGCATCATAGAAACATTCAAGTCACCACAGTATGATAAAATGACAGGGGATGGATTTACAGTAATAAATAAAGACTATCTTTGGGCAATTAGTACACAGAGTAGTAGTGAAGATGGTGGTGCAGTGGTGAAAGCACTCGGTCGCTAACTGAAAGGGTAGTGGTTCAAACCCATCAACTTCTGTATGGAAGAAAGATGCAGTAGTCTGCTTTTGTAAAGATTTAGCCTTGGGAACCCTACGGGGGAGTTCTACTCTGTCCTACAGGATCACTATGAGTCAGAATCAACTCAGTAGCAGTTTTCTTTCTTTTTTTTTTTTTTTGGTTAGTAAAGACAAGGGTTCCCGGTAAGAGTGACAAAATGTCCCAAGTGGGAACTCTGGCAGAGGTCTTGGTATGGCTTCCCCCTGGAGCACTGCAGACCCATAGGGATGGGACAATGGCCAGAGCTGCCTCACATTTTATGTCAGGGAACTTGAAAAGGCCACAGCTAAATTTACTTATGGCTGCTTTAGTCTCAGTGCCTGGCCTGCTTTGAACAAGGCAGCAGAGAAAGTCGAGTGGACACGTTCACGCTCACATTGTCACGGAGGCTGGGCACAGAGAGGCAATAGCTATGCACAAGGCCCTCCTGCCTGGGGAAAGCCACCTCGTGCCTCGGTCAGCAGTCCACGCAAAGCAAGGCTGCTTCTCCCAAGGTAGAGACCCATTTCATGACCAGGCTATAGACCACAGTCAAAGGTGAAGGTGAATATTTAAGAATTAATGCACCTCATGTGCAGCTACCAGCTGTCTGTCAGTGGTGGCCTGTGTGCTTCTATGATGCTGAACAGGTTTCAGCAGAGCTTCCAGACTAAGATGGACTAAGATGAAAGGCCCGGGGATCTACTTCCAAAATTGTAAACCTTGTAAACAAGGGTGCGACCTACAACTACCATTGGGATGTTGCAGAACTGGGCAGTGTTTCATTGTGTTTTGCATGGAACTTGATGGCAGCCAACACCAACAATATATATTCATTAGGATAAGCAGGACAAGTATTGCTAGAGAATATCTGCCATGTGGGATGCACACAGCAGTAAAGAGGAAGCAAAAGCTAATTAATATGGCATGCCTCCAAAACCTTCGCAGAGAAAGACATTCTCCTGCTGTACGGCTGCCTGGGTATCTCATGCAAAATGTTTTGCATTTCTGGAACTGGTTCTGTGCCACACAGTGCAAGGGGGAGGACATGCTGACCAGTAGGGTCCCAGGCCCACAAAGAGACCCAGAAGGATGGCACTGCTGAGGGCAGGAAAAACAAGTCCTAGGATCAGGCCCTGGGCAGTGTCCTCTGACCAAATGACCACGAGTCCCAACCCAGGCAAGGAGAGGCAGGAGCCGAGGTCTTCGTCAGTCCATAGCATCCACAGCCTTGCATCTCCCAGCTACCCCTACCCCACCCCCAGGGCTGTTTGGATGGACATGGAGCTGCTCTTCTGTGCACTAGCTGCCAAGAGTGAAATTTCCAGAACAGATTCCTCAAAAGGGAGGACTAGAAGGGGTGTAGTTATCATCTAATGCAACACTCACTTCATAATGAAGATCTTGATGCTCTACACCAGTGTTGCAATCTCACCTCCCGACTGCACTTGACCAGACATTCCTCAAAGGAAGGAAGCATCATGACTAACTTGTCCCTTTCTCCACCCCTCCTCCCAACCAAGGGTCAGCACACTATCTCCCTCACAATGGAGGCTCAAGTCAAATGAGGCCAAACCACTGGAAAAGGCTTCTGTGCTTCATCTGTGTTTTGCAGAGAAAGCCAACTCCTCCTATAGGTGCAAAATATTTTTCCCACCACCTGGAGACCAAGTGAACAAGAGCACCACTCATCTTGTGCCTGTCCATGGCTCTCTCCACCACTGTGTCCATCTGTCCCCTCTCCACACAGGACTCTCCACCTGCTGTTTACTGCCTCTTCTGCAGCCTCGGGATCCTTAGCCTGTCTCCCTGTCTGCTAGGCATTTGAGTAGGTGACTGGTTGGGCAGGCCTGGGCCAAGCACAGGTCTCAGGAGGCACTTGGCAGTGCTCGCTGAGTCCAGAAGGGACTGCCATGCACTCACTGTAGGAGGTGCTCGGCCTTGTACTTCAGAGGGGCTACTCTGGGTACAGCTGACTGCACGGTCCATCGTGGCTCTGGGGACAAGGCCTAGGCAGTCTCAGGGGTCGCCTTCTTCTCTATGGTTCATTCAGCACACTGACGTCCACTCTATGCCAGCCTCTGTTCTAACTCATTTATAGACATAAGACAGCCCAGGATAGCCACATTTGTGATGTAGTTTCCAAAATAACACCTACCCCAGAGATACTCAACAACTATGGTCATCCTGTTGTATGTCCATCTACTCCCAACACCCACTAAGCACCAAGCAGGTACCAGACCAGAGACCTGGGTCTGGGCCTGTATCTGTGGTCACAGTTCCCTGGCCTCAGTGGCAGAGGCAGGGTCAACTGCAGTTCAGGAACCTGGTGGGAACCTTACACACATACATGGCTGAGGTTTTTTTTTTTTTTTTTTTTAAGGCTTAGAAAAGCCAATCCCACTAGTTCAGGGGAGAATCTGACTACTGTTAAGAAGAGCCAAGAGTAGAGTGTATCCTTTAGACCTGGGGTCTCCATGCTGAGAATCTTCGAGACCCAGGAGACAGACAGCTGTAACATTAGAGGCAGCAAGAGATGACAGCAGCATGAGATAGTAGTGGCACAGAACCCACAGCCAGTTACGGTGTGTTTATTGACCCACGGAACAAGAGAGCTAGGCACCTTCATGCAGATGGTTTCCTGGAAGAGTGGGGTACCTCTAGGCACTTACTGGTGATGCTAAAGAGCTGTTAACACTTGCCTGATTAGGGCAAAGACCAGATCCAAGCAGGGCCAAGTAGCAGTAGGCCTGAGCAGGGCCCAGAACCAGAGGCCAATACCAAAGTCTCCCTGTAGGCACAGCCTAAAAGAAGCAGTCCTGATCAAAGAAATGCATTCAGAGTTGTTCTTGTTATCTCCAAGTTGAACCTGATCCTGAATTATAACCTGTTACTTCCTTAATAAACCATAATCATGAGTATGGTCTGTGAGTTCTATGTGGCCACTGCAATGGATTATGGAACCCAGCAGAGAAGTCGAGAGTGTTGTAGGAAGCCTGGCTGTACAGAAAGGAATGGGGAGAGATTGGAAACAGGATGGAGGTATGTCTGACCTCCACCTCACAGGAATCAGCTTCAGGCTGCTGATCTTAATTACGATCTCTCCCCCGCCTTTGAAGTTAAAGTCTAACAATGCTACTTGCCTTTACAGGTGCTGTTGAATTATTTTCAACTCATAGTGGTACCATGTGACAAAGCAGAACTGCCCCATAGGCTGTAATCTTTATGGGGGCAAATCACCAGGTCCTTCTCCCATGTAGTCACTGGGTGGGTTCCAACCACATCAGTCTCTTGGTTAGCAGTCAAGTGTTTAACCATTGTGCCACTAGGGCTTTTTCCATAAATATAGCCAAGAAAATCCTATAGAGCAGTTCTAGTCTACAACAAATAGGGTCACCACAAGTCAGAACTGACTAGACAGCAATGGCTTTGGTTTTGGTTTAATCATAAAAGGCAGAAATGCATACCAGAGGGATAAAAAAAATGTGCCGTATGCACATGAAAGCAAAAGGAGTGACCCTTTCCCCTGGGAGGTAGGGCTCCAAGAAGGCACCTGGGCTGCCTTAGGTGAGGCTGGGCAGGAATGGTTGGAGGTGGAAGTTTTAAAGGTAGCAAAGTGGGAAGCATGTTTAGAAAAGAAACTCTGAGAAGAGTGAAGGGACCAGGAACCTGTCAGATGGGCTGTGCTCAGGGGGCAGCAGGGAGGCCCTGGCTTGAGAGCAGCAGGTGCTGTGGACAAAGCTGTGCTTTGCAAAGACTGACCTGAGGTCTGGGGCAGATGGGGTGGGGAGACCTCAGAGGTGGGAGGCCAGCCCTGCAGAAGGCGAGGAGGGATGAGCAGCAGATGGCAAAGGAACAAGGGGTAGGGACCCCAGAACTCAGCAACCACAGGAAGGCTGGAAAGCTCCCTGGCAGTCCAAATTCTCAACGGCTGGGAGACTGAGAAGATTTGTAGCTGGGGCCAGGGTGGGAGACAGTGGGAAGATGTGGGAAGAGTGGAGGACTTGGGAGTCCAAGGCAGGGATGCAAACCAGGCATCCTTTCTCTCCTTTGTGGTTGATCTTGTTATTCTTTCCCTAGTTCCAATCCTTAGGCATTTTAATTTTTCTTTTTAAGTAAAACAAGCTAAAGGTTACACATTTTTCCTCTAGGAATGTCCTGGTTTTCCTTCTGGTTTTGAAGAAAGCATTCTTTTTTTCATTTTATAAGTCCAAAGTTTACTTTCTCTTTCATTAGAAATTATTTAGAAATGAGTGTTTCTTAATTTCTAGGTGATTAAGTGCTTGCTATGGGTGCTTAGGGGTTTAATGATCCCATTTTGGGAAATAAAAATTTTCTTGTGGTGGAGTACATGATCATATTTTATAAATGCTCTACTGGATGTAAGAACAAAAAGTATGTGTTCTCTGTGGAACAGAACACTTTCTCTGTGTCAGGAATACACCAACTCCTCAATTACTATCTTTTTATCTGACATTATACATTTATGACAATAGTAAAAAATCTACTCTCTGACTATATTGTGAATGATAAATGTATGTCTGGAAGTACCAAATGCCAACGTGTGAAGTGAGAGTAACAGTGACTGTGGTTGTTAAGGTTTTTGCGTCTCCTTGGATGGGCCATGATTCTCAGTGGTTTAGGCAGTTCTGTAATGTAATTTGGCAATTATGTAATGATGTAGTTATTAAGCCTCCATTTTGTGATCTGATGTGGTTATCCTCCAGTTTTACATAATGTCAGTCTGTAAGCTGGGCTGATACCTGTGCACCATGTGCATCCCACTGGGTTTGAAACACCAGTGGCTCAGCCTCAAAACTCTCATCAACACGTCACCACAGTAGGACAAACCGACAGACAAGTCTGTCTCCCTGTTGGAAACCTCTCATACAACCCTTACCTGGGTCCCTGTGGCTGACTCCTCCTCTATCCGGATTCCTGGGCCTTTTAATCCCTTTCTCCTGCTCTCCCGCCCTGCTGCTTTGGGCGTGCCTGGGTTCTCTCTCCTCACCTGGATCCCTGTGGCTGACTGCTCCTCTGTCCGGGTTCCTGGCTTTTAATCCCCTTTCTCCCACTCTCCCGCCCTGCTGCTTTAGGCTTGTGCTTGGGTTCTCTCTCCTCAC
The DNA here is from genome assembly GCF_000298275.1 of Orycteropus afer afer. Classification (NCBI taxonomy): domain Eukaryota; kingdom Metazoa; phylum Chordata; class Mammalia; order Tubulidentata; family Orycteropodidae; genus Orycteropus; species Orycteropus afer. Next base: position 1,200,873 of record NW_006921681.1, read on the forward strand.
CTGGATCCCTGTGGCTGACTGCTCCTCTGTTCTGGTTCCTGGCTTTTAATCCCCTTTTTCCCGCTCTCCCGCCCTGCTGCTTTGGGCGTGCCTGGGTTCTCTCTCCTCACCTGGACCCCTGCGGCTGAACTGTTGAATGGAAAATGAAATTGCTTTGTAAATGTTCACACAAATCACAATAAAAAATGACAAAAAAAGAGAAAGAATTTATAAAAATAACTGAGTATTTCCTACATGCCGGGCACCATGCTAACACTTTCCTGTACTCTCTAATTTAATTTTCTGCCCCACACCCCAGAACTACCTTAATGAAAAGAAAAATTAGGTCTTCCACAGAGCACTGTTTACACAATAGCTTTAGAAGTTATGAGAAAAATAGACAAATGGGGAATAAAGAGAACGATTAGGCCCAAAGAACCATCATCCCAATGAAAGTATCCATGTCTCTGCCAGTGTCTGGGGGAGGCACTTGAGCTGGGTATAAAATATCTGTCAATTGCCACAGAGAGGTGGTGACATGGCTATGGAAACTCAGTAAGCTTATAAGGAGAAAAGATAAAAATTACCCTGGGGGGAGGGGAGGCAGGGAGCAAGATGAAAGAGGAGTGAGTGGTCAGAGATTCAAGGGATTGTCCAGAGGTCCTCACCCTTGGTGTAGGGAGACTCAGATGCCCATCATAGTGTGGGACCTGTGGGTTTGGAGAATGTAGTGTCGTGAAACCAGGGAGGAAGGGATATCAAAGGTGGCATGGTCAATGTTATTTAGTGCTTTTGAGAGATCAAGGGAAATGAGGAGTGAGGATAGCATCATTAAATTTGAGAAAAGCATACTCTAGCCTTGGGATTCTGGGGTATCTGATTCCTCAACTGCCCAGGGCACTCATTATTAAAAATATAGATCTCCAGGCTTTACCCCAGACTTACTACATCAGATCCTGAAGAAGGGCCCAAGAATCTATTTTTAACAAGCATTCAAGATGATTTTTTTTAAGGGTAAGACAAGTTTAGAGAACTCTGTTTTAGTTCACAAATGACTGCCACACCCCCCTCTCAATGCCTCCAGGTACCATATGAGCCGAGCAAGCCCACTCCTCACAAGGACACCTTGCTTAAATATTCATCTCTGAGCAGAGGTAGTTTTTGCTTAGGGCCAACTATGATCAGTGACATTGAGATTCTTTTCTAAAATAGAGGACCTCTTACTTCCGTTCCTCTCATGCTCTAAAGACCTGGTACCAAATCCAGAGAAACCATCCAGAATAATCCAAGTTGTGTTCCAGGTTGAGGGCCCAACTCAAGCCTACCCTTTCCTGCTGGCTGGCCTGACACCTCTAATGGCCAGGCCCACCGAGGGATCATCTAGGACCATTTCTAGGCTGAAAAGAAAAGAGACTGTTTGAGATCCTCCAACCCCCAAAGGTGTGTATTATGTTGGGGGAGGGGGGGCTGTCTAGGCCCAGGTACTCAACAAAGATGATCACATCAGAATAGAGGTGGTCTGCCCTTGAGAGTGCTCCAGTGACTGCAGGTTCCCAAACTGCCTTCCTCTCTCAGTTTTTAGCATCCTTCATAGTATAATTAAAAGAGGATAACAAAGGGAAAGTATAGAAACGAGGTTCTCCATTTATTTTTATTTTTATTTTTTTAATTAACTTAAGGAAACCTTGGAGAAAAACAAGAAAGATTTTAGAATGGAAAACATTTTGAGGAGGAGAGAAATCCACTCTGTGGGCTCCAGACTTAAGTTCATTGTTTCCCAACAGCTTCCTCCTTCCCAAGGTCAAACATTTAGAGCTGTGGTTTAACTCCACAGGTGTCCATCAGAATCACCTGGGAGATTTAAACACTACCAACTCCTGAGCCTCCCTCAGACTCTGATTCAAGTGGTTTGGGGCCAGCCTGACATCTGGCAACCTCAGTATGCAGGCAAGGTTGAGACCAAGGATCTATATAACTTCTAAGTACAAAGACCCACAGAATGACCTTAACCTGTGTTGGGCAGGAAAACAAAACAAAAAACAGTTGCTATTGAGTCAATTGTCACTCATGGCAACCCCATTTATGTCAGAGCAGAACTATGCTCCATAGGCTTCTCAATGGCTGATGTTTTTAGAAGTAGATTGCCAAGCCTTTCTTCCAAGGCCCCTCAAGATAGGCTTGGACCACCAACCAGCTGAAGATGTTCAACATTTGCACCACCCAAAGACTCCTGCATTAGGGAGGGAAGTGTTAACTCCATATGCAGGATGAGTTGGCCAATAGGGCAATAACCTGGAAGTGGGTGAGAAGAGGGTCAAGAGCCTGTATGAAGGAGCCAACACTAGGAAAAAGGTGGACTATTTCTTCCTTCATAGAGACAGCAGCAGAAGAAGGAACTCTGAGATGGAGAGGGAAACCTCAGAAAGCTGACCATAAAGGAGCCTCAAATTCTTTAATAACATAAGAGTTGAGATCATATGCCAAGAGTGCAACGGGAAGGGATGGGGCTTATCAGCCAGTTGCTATCCAGTTGATTCAGACTCCCACATGTGTCAGAGTAAAACTGTGCTCCACAGGGTTTCCAATGATTGATATTTATAACTACGTTGCCAGACCTTTCTTCTGAGGTGCTTCTGGGTGGACTTGAACCCACAACCTTTAGTCAGTTAGCAGTGGAATGTCGCATTCACCATTTGCACCACCCAGGGACTTCAAGGCAGCCCACAGATGGAGACGTTCAGGAAGGTTCAAAGCAGAAGCAGTGGTAACTACTCTCTGGAGTAGTGGTTCTCTGAGAGTGCTCCCAGGCCAGCAACATCAGCTTTGCTTGGAAACTTGACAGAAATGCAAATTCTTGGGCCTTTCCTAGGCTTACTGAATCAGAAACTCTGGATGTGGGGCCCAGCAGTCTAGAGGAGTAGTTCTTTAGGATACATCAGAGTCATCTAGAGAGCTTGATACAGTGCAGCATTAAGTGGCAGCAAGGTGGAGTATCCAAGAAGAAAAGAAGTCACGTCCTAAGTAAGGAACTCCAAGAAACCGTAAGCCTCAGGCCTTGTTTTTTTAGAAATGTCATTAAGCCACAGCCAGCTACCCAGAGGAAGTGAGTAGTTGGACCTGTGGGCTTGGGACCATGGTCTCTGGGAACATCAAGCTCAATTGGCATAATATACTACACAAAACCATTGTCCCACATCCTATTTTGGCGAGTAGCAACTAGAATCTTAAAAGCTTGCAAGCAGCCATTTAGATCATTGATGGTTCTCTCTTCGTCTAGAGCAAAGAAGAATGAAGAAAACCAAACATGCATGGGAACAATTAGTCCAAGCAACTAGTACACCATGCGATCCTCAGACTTTACGACCATGAGACCAGGAAAACTAGATGGTGCCCAGCTACTACTATCAACCACTAGGAGGAAGATCTATGTAGGAGATCCTGGATAGAGTGGGAGAACAACATGAAACAAAACTCAAAATCATTAAAAGAAAAAAAAAAAAAAAAAGGAAACCAGGTTTGCTGGTCTGATAGAGCCTGGTGGAACCCCTGAGACTATGGCCCCTAGCTGCCCTTCAGGTCTAGAATTGAACCCACACCTGTGACTTCCAGCCAAATGAAAGACAGGCATATGAGCTGAACATTTACATTAGGTAGATAGACTCCTTGGAGAGATCAATCATGGGAAAACAGAAGAGCTGTGTATGCACAGGGAGACAGCTCGGGGGGCAGGAGCGCATGGGAGGGAAGGACACAGAGAGGAGTTGAATATATTGTATTAGTCTGTTATTGTCAAGGAAAGGTTTATATATGGAAGGAAATTTTCTTTGTTGGTTATAAGGGGTGGGAGGGGAGGAGAGGAAACACTGTTAGATAGGTAGAGACAAGTATTGATCTGGGTGAAGAAAAGGGCAAAATACCAAATGTGAGTGATCAACATGGTGGCACTGAGGAAGAGGAACACAAAGAGAGGTACATGGGAGGTTGAGACAGCAAAGATGAACCCTTTTGCACATATAGTACTGCTATTTAAAAAACAAAAAACAGACTTTTGCCTTAAGTGTTGCACTTGTTTGGAAAAATTCAGTCAGTTTCAAGGAAAACAAGCCCCAGGGTCAGATTAGAAGCTGTGTTTTAGGGTAAATTGTTTCTATAAAAATACTGTTCTGGCCACACTTTGTGACAATGTCATTAAGACCGTATAAGAATCTTTGGAAGTTCTTTTCCCTTTGGGATATTTTTGACCCCTTAATAGAAATGTCAGGAGCTCTGGTGGTGTAGTGCCCAAGGCATATGACTGCTAACCAGAAAGCTGGCTGTTCAAACCCACCAGCCACTCCTCGGAAGGAAGACTGGGCAATCTACTTCCATAGAGATACCGCCTCAGAAACCCAAGGAGGGGTTCCTATGAGTCAGAGTCGATTTGACAGCAGTGAGTTTGGTTTTTTCAGTAGTAGAAATGTTACCCTGATTTACAAGTCATATATTAAATAAATGTCAATCAATTTCTATTACTGGCTTACCAAGATTTTTGTTTTAACATAACTAACAACAGAGAATGCCATACCTAGTCAGGAAAAGATTTCAGACATACAGAAGTCTAGAAAAATTACCTCCTATGTTCCATGGCAGAGAATGTCTTACAAACTCCATTCTCTCTTTCTTCTATGTTTGTTGTTAGGTGCTGTCGAGTCAATTCTGACTTATGTGACCCTATGTACAATAGAACAAAACACTGCCTATTCCTGAACCATCTTCATAATTGTTGCCATAATTGAGCCAGTTGTTGTAGCCACTGTATCAATTCATCTCATTAAGGGTCTTCCTCTTTTGGGCTGATCCTCTACTTTACCAAACATGATGTCCCTCTTCAGGGACTGCTCCCTCCTGATAATGTGTCCAAAGTACTTGAGACAAAGTCTTGCCATCCTCTCTTCCAAGGAACATTCCAGCTGTACTTCATCCAAGATTTGTTCATTCTTCTGGCCAACCATAGTGTATTCAATATTCTTCACCAGGGAAAGCACTGGTGGTTCAGTGGCAGAATTCTTGCATTGCACACAAGAGACTCGGGTTTTATTACCACCCAAGGCATTCATGACCAGTGCTTTCTTCTACAGTAATTCCCATTTCTAATGGACACCTGTCAGCCCACCTAAACTTCACCAGCAGCCGTGGCCACATGACTACATTTGGCCAATGGGATAAGAGCATAAGAGGCAAACTCAGTTTAATGGCATGCCCAGCAACAGGACAGAAGGAGCCTGGGGTCCCAGGACCACAGAACTCCCACATCAGCTCAGACCTCTTATAGCTGTGTTGTTACCTAAGAAGAAATAATTGTCTATTTTGTGGAAGCCACTGCTGATTTGGGGCTTTGTTATAGCAGTTGAACCTTTATCTTCATAAATATAGTACCCGTCACAGGAAGTGAAGGTCTTTGGGTGGTGCAAATGGTTTATACTCGACTACTAACCATCAGAGGTTTGATTCAATCCAGTGGCACTACAGAAGAAAGGCTCTGCATCCTGCTTCCATAAAGATTTCAAAAACCAAACCCACTGCAGTGGAGCTGATTCTGACTCATGGGGATCTCATGTATTACAGAATGGAACCGCTTGTAATAGTTGGAGCTGTGTGTCAACTTGGCTGGACCACAATTCTGTGTGGTTTAAGCAGTTGTGATGTGGGTTATTCCCATGATGGGATCAGACATATATGTTTTTAGCAGCCAATTTGTTGAAAGGGAGTTTCCCTAGGGGTGTGGCCTGCTTCCAATATATTTATGGACATCCTGGGAGAAGGGACACTCTTCTGTGAATCAGGACCTGTTGTGCTGCCTACAACTGTCCGTGAGCGAACAATCCACCATCTGGCCTGGAGATCTTGGATTCGTCTTTCACTGGAGTCAACAGCCAGTACACTGCCTGCCAACCTTTAGTTCGTCAACCCCTGCAGCTGTGTGTGTCAGCAAAAGCCTCCAGCTTGACGTTTGATCCAAGAACTTGGAACTTGCCAGTTCTATAAGTGTGTGAACTATTTTCCTAAGATAAATTTCTCTTTCTCTGTATGTATGTATATATAAGCTTTATTGGTTTTGCTTCTCTAGAGAACCCAGCCTAACACACTGCTCCATTGGGTTTTCTTGGCTCTCATCTTTAACCAAGCAAATATTGCTAGGCCTTACTTCTGCAGGGCTGCTGGATGGATTCAAACCACCAACCTTTAGGTTAGGAGTCAAGTGCAAATGGTTTGTGCCACCCAGGAAGTTCTACTCTGGAACACATGGGGGTGCCATAAGTCAGAATAATTTTGATGGCAATGTGTTTGTTTGGTTTTTTGGTTCATGGGAAGCAGAGTCCCTGGGTGGTGCAAATGTTTAATGCACTAGGTTGCTAACCAGAAAGTTGGAGGTTTGAGTCCTCCCTGACATGCCTCAGAAGAAAGGCCTGGCAATTTACAATGTCAAATCCTATGAAAAGTTTGAGAACCTTGTGGAGAATAGTTCTTCTCCGACACACATGAGGTCGCCACGAGTGGGAGTTAATGTGACAACAACTGTTTTAGGTTTTGTGTGTGTGTGTGTGTGTGTGTGTAGCCACTAAAAGGTCTATTCCACCAAAGCTGGCAAAAAGAAAAATCAAATATTCATGACACAAGACACCCAACCTAGATGAGAGGCAAAGCAATGTCCCAGGACAGCAATTTAGAGCAGGCAACGGGAGCAAACAGTCCACAATGTGGAGATGAAGGGCGGAGGGTGGTTAGCTCCAGGGAAAAAAGAGTACTGAAACATTATCTGGCAGGTAAAACTGTACTGAGAATCATTTTATGGAACTGTATATAGAACTGGTATGGAGAGCCTTAGTGGGATATCAAAGCAAGTGGAAAATTAGGCAATATTCAGTATTTACCTTCTGTAGCAACAAAGTTACACAAGAAATGTGATCACAGTACCCTACTTGGCTCAGTAGTGAGGGTATTTACATAGTCATATGTCTGAAATTGACAAATCAGGAGACAGTGGTAAGAGCCTACCACTTAGGAATATCAAGTCCTGTACCAGAAGCAGCAGCTAAAGTCTGAATGTGGTTCCCTCTGAGAAGTGGAAAGCAGCAATGAAGGAAGGAGAAGAAAGCTGAATTTTGTCAAAAGCCATTTTGGACTATTCCTACATGATACTTTAACTTAAAACAGCTAGTTTTAAAATAAAAAGTGAAATGAAAAAGAGAATCCAAGCTTCTGCAAGTTCAGATGTAAAGAATTCATGCTGAAGACTCTTCCGGGGCCTGCCTTGGCTCAGGCCCTGAGCTCACTTCCCAGAAGGCCCCTCACCCAGGGTCTGGCCACATGAGTTTCAGATTTGGGGAGCACGCACTTCCTATTCACTGCTTGGCTGGGCGTGGGCAGTGACCCGCTTTCAGCCTGCTGCCCTCACATGGGACAGTAGCAGAAGAGCCCCTGTTCTCTGCCAAACAGAATCTCACAGAAAAAAAAACTGGAACAAAGAGCATCTTCAGGTGACCAATGGAAAGGACAGCACGGCCTTTAAGAAGATGAATCACTGAACAGACAGAATTAAATCCCCAAATTTTGCCAAATTATTACAAAGTTGTATGTTTCGTGATACTGTATAATTAAAATTCAACTGAACTGCAGATGTAGAAATTGTTGAATTGGTGTATGTTCTGCTGTGTGTATTTTCAACAATAATGAAAATAAAATAATTTTAAAAATAAAAGAGGGGCTGTTAAGGGAGGGCACCTAGTGATTCAAGTGGGGCTCAGGGAAGGCAAAAGAGCCGGGCGAAGGCTTCTCCATGTCTGATCTTATTTTTGGCTTTGGGGCCTGCCCTTAAATTTGGAACTACAGAGCTATGGCCCATCCTCCTTTCTGGGACGTTAAAACGAAGGTCTCTGCACCCTGGGGCTCATCCCCTGATCTTTTCTGTTCCCCTAATCAGGGAGCTCTGGTGGCGTAGTGCCTAATGCATTTGACACTAACCAGAAGGCTGGCGGTTCAAACCCTGCAACCACTCCTCGGAAAGGAAGGTTGGGCAATCTACTTCCATAGTGATACCACATCAGAAACCCAAGGAGGGGTCGCTATTAGTCGGATCCGACTCCACAACAGTGTGTGCATTTTTCATTGTTTAATCAGTTATTGGGGATTCTGTCCGTGTACCCAGGAGAAATAACCCAACTCTGATCGGAGCCATTGGATAATACCTGTGATTTCCAATCAGGAAAGGTTGTACTTTCTAATACATCTTTGAGGAATTTATCATTACAGCCCTCTCCCCCCGCAAAAAAAAAAAATGGTGGAGTAGGAAGTATTCCTCAAGATCAAAGGTATCCAAAGGGTGAAATTCACAGAAAATTGAGGGGAGGAGGGTATTTTTTCAAAGATACATACATAGAATAGAATGACTGAATAAAAGCTAAATCAACATCCCTATCAGTTTACCACTTTTCTTCTGTGATTGGCATCTACTGAATGACAGTTTAGTGAAGACTTTGATTCAAATTATCTTAGATATCACTCTTGTCAACAGTAGGAAAATGGAATAAAATAACCGTCTTCAGTTGTTTTCCACATGGTATTTATTTTATTCATATTTCACTGTAAGTTATGAGGCACTATGAGGGGAATCAGTTTTGATAAAATTATTAGACATGTTTTCATAAATTATGGGCACAAAACTGCTACTGAAGTAGGTGTTAAGTATTGTAAAGCCATTGCAAACACCTCTTCAGCGCACATTAGGAAATGTGCCCGCATCAGAGAGCAGCTCAGACTCCATCCACTAACAACAAGACCTGCTGTGGATGCCTAAGGGGATTGTCAAACACTTCCCTCACACCTTGCCTTTCACAGATGCCTTTCAGCATTTGAAGAAAATCTGCACTTGGGAATGTGGACTTTCCACCAAGGACACGATGATGATAGAAATACTACATCTAGTGAAAATTTTCTACCATGCAGACAAAATAAACAGAAATCCTAGCACTGAAGTTCTTCCAACTGTAGGTTGAATGGAGCTCTAGGAGGCTGGATGACAGTTGTCTGCAGTGCCAGAAGCCACATGCTGGGTGGCTGGGTGCTCGGAGGAGGCTGCTGCCCACTTGAGGTGTGAGAGAGGTGAGGGAGGGTGAGGACAGGGAAATGGAACAAGCTTACAAGGCCACAGCTGCATAGGCCATACAGTTCTCAGGGAAGAAAGACACTTGGGTTGTCATTATATTAGTGGGCCCAGAAGCCCTGTTTGTTATCAAGTAAAGCTTCACCTGGGTAGGACACAAGTTAATCAGATTTAGGGCAGTAAAGCCAGCACTTAGCTGAAAGAGAAAACAATCATGAAATTATTTAAAAAAAAAAAATGAAAGAAGGTTAGCTTAAAAAAAAAAAAAATCTCAAATTAGGTCCTGCTCTCTGATTCTGACAAGCCTGTTATCTCAAGCTTCTCAAACCCAAAGGAATCTGCAACTCTCATGCACAGAACAAATATCTACAAAGTGCCTCTTTGACTCTGTGTGGGGCCCTGGAGCCAATACAAAGAGTAAGATCCAGTCCCTGTTCCTGAGGCATCCCCTCACAGAAATACCAATGGAAACCTGCACAGAGTAGTACCATCTTAGCTGGATTTTCAAGGGTGAATAGGAGTTTTCTGAATAGACAAGAAAGGAGTACTTGGCATTCCAGGCAATTGGAAATGAGAAGGAAAATGAATGGCATTGCCAAGTGCCTGGTGTGCCTGGGGAATACTGAGCAGCCTAGTACCCTCACAGCAGCAGGGCCCCACCATTCACATACCACCTTCTCAACTTCTGCCATTGCCTGGACCACTTGACTGCCTTTTCCCTAATGTTTTTTCTTTAAATTGACTTGTTTTTTCAAGTTTGCTTTACTTTAGTCTCAGACAAAATAATACATCCAAAAATTATGAATTTGATATACTACTTGTATTTGTCCAAAATACAAAAAATAATCCCCCCTCTATTAAAGTAAAAAAGTAGCCCTATTGGTACAGTAGTTAAAGCATTCAGCTGCTAAGCAAAAGGTCAGTGGTTTGAACTCACCGGCCACTCCACAGGAGAAAGATGAGGCAGGCTGCTTCTATAAAGATTTACAGCCTTGGAAACCCTACGAGGGCAGTTCTACTCTGTCCTATGGGATCACTAATAGTTGGAAATGACTCGATGGTAACGAGTTTTTCATTGGCTTATTAAAGTAGAAAAGTGTTCCTCCATGAACTCCTAGTGTCTCCTATGTTCCAGCTCTATTTCTCAAACTCAGGGGAAGGCTGATTTCAAGTCCTGTGTTGACTGAGGAAGGAGCTGACTGAAGGGACACATGAATGCCAACATCAGAGGCAGAGACATTTGTAAGCCACACCCAGTTAGTGATCAAGGCATTACTCCCTGGAGAATATCAGGGTCCCACTCAAGACCTGCCCTGGCCCACGGGCAGCCACGAGACATCTTGCCGCAATATGGCCCAAGGTTGCGTGTGACCCTCCATTAGGATATATTCATCCATCTGACTTTCATTTCCAATTTTAAAAATGGGTACTGACAGTATTTCAGTAATTTATTACACAACCCCTTAAAAGTTTAAATTTATACTTCATTAAACACAAGTGCCTTAACTGGGTCAGACAGCCCCACGGCTTCCTGAGGGAATTAATGAGAAAGCAGTGATGGGGAAGACAACAGCAGGAGCCACTTAAGTCTTACCTCCGTGCACAAAGCCGTGCAGGGTGCAGTCTGAAGGCCCCACCAGGTGGATCAAGCTGGACTGGCTGTAGCTGACCGTGTTCGGCTCTAGAATGGGTAAGAAGGCAGATTAAACCATAGTGTATGAAGGTCCCCACAGCAAAACACCCTGACAAGGCTGAAATTGCATGGTCGTGGACATGTGTAACTACCGTCAATGGAGATACGATTTCTCTAAGGATAATTCTTGTCTCAACACAAGCTATAGCTTGTGAAGGGGTAGGCTGTGTCAATGGCAGTTTCTTGGACGGAATTCCAGGAGAGGTATTATGGATTGAATTATGGCCCCCCAACATATGTGTTCAAATCCTAACCCTGCACAGGTGTGTGTGAGCTAATGTAATGTAATCACCTTCTACAATGAAATCTAGGGTATGTAACCAATGAGTTGAGATCATACCAACGTAGGGTGGATCCTAACCTAAACTGGGTTATATAAAGAGCAGCATAGACACAGATACACAAAGACACAGGTGGAAGACAAATGCCATATGAGGCTTGCCAAGGAACCAGGGAGTGCCTGGGGCTACTGACAAAGAAGGCTGAGACCCTGATTCAGACTTCTAGCCTCCAGAACTGTGAGAAAATAAATGTCTGCTCTATAAAGTTACCCACTTGTGGTATTGCTGTTACAGAAGCAGTAGGGAACTCAGACAAGAAGAAACTGGCCACTTACAGCCTCATCAATTGCAGGTCTGGAGCTGCCTTTGCAGTGAGGGGGGTCTCAGAAGATGATAGAGATTTAGCTTGCCTAGAACCTTCCCTGGGACTCTTGCAAGCCCTCAGTCCCTGACCAGGCCCAGGACCCTGAGGTGTCCAGGGCTTCCTGTCCACCTGGCCACCCCTCTTCTTCCCTCATCCACATTGCTTTACTGCCACAGTGTCAGTCTCAATGTCACTGTGGAAACATCTATAAGAGGCTGTACTTGGAGGAGAAGGAGGGAGGGAAGGAGAGAAGGAGGGAAGAGAGAAAAGGAGGGAAGGAGGGAGAGGGAGGAAGGAAGGAAGGCAGGAGGAGGCAAGCAGCTTGCCTGTCTCTAGCAGGTGGGTAGTATACCTTGACACTGATTTTCTCACCAGGTGTGTGGAGAACTGAGGTGGTGCCCCCAAGCAGGTGCTCGTCGGCCCGCCCTGTGGGTATGCATCCACCTTCCAGAAGCCTCCAGTCAGGGACAAATCTCATCTGTTTCTTCAAGCCTGGGATTGCTGGTGCCCAGGAAAGCAGCCCATTCCTCCCCTTGCAAGACCCCACTGTTGAGCAAGCCAGCCTACTGGGCCACTAAGTGACAGACAAGGCCACAATGAAGGTCAAGAAAGGCACTTTCTGTGTCTGACCCTGGGCAAAGAGTCTATGCATAAAGTAGTGTTTCTGAGCAGCAAACAGCCAATAGGATGGAGGAGGCCCTGAAGCAGGTTGGTGCTGAGGGAGGCCTCCTCGAGGTGAATATGACTCTCAAGCCTTTGTCCAAATGGTCCTTCCAAGGGATGGCAAGCTGTGTCATGAGCCCGTAGTTGTCAAAAAGCAGAACATTGGAACGTGGGGGAGCTGGGACCTTAAATATTTACTTCCACACTCAGAGACACTGTCTACTTGTTTTTGAGGCTTGCAGTTTAGTGACGTGAGACTTGAAGGTGAAGTGCTGTGTACTTGATGAGAGGCTCCAGGGAGAAAAGAGGGCACTTAACACCACTTGAGTTTCTTGAGACGCTAATGACCAAAAAGCGTTGGCTGCAATGGAAGCCATCAGGCAGCTCCCACTTTGGAGAGTAGGATCTTATTTTTATCTGCCAGCCAGCCCCAGCCCACCAGGATTCTGAGCGGCAGGCCTGCGCCTCTCATGGCCTCACTGTCAAAGGAAGCAGCAGTTGTCCCAGAAGGGGACTGCTTCCCACCCTGGGCTCCATCAGGGGCAAACTCCTGTGCTGGAGCACTGAAAAGCCTGTGGTGGAATAGGGAGCTGCCGGTTAGGGTCAGGTGGAGAACCCCCTGCCCCAGAAGCCATATTCTGGTGGATTCACCACCAGTCCACCCTTCTGGATGGTAGCCAAACATTCTATGTGCCGTGGGCCCTCAGGGAGTTGGTGTGCAAGAACATAGCAGTCTTAAAACTAGCAGATGAGTGAGGGGGTGTGCAGGCAGGCTCAGGCTCCTGGGGGTCCCCAGAGGTCCCCTGGGATTATAGTCAATGTGATGGATGGCCTGTGGCTTTAGTGCAGGCCTACAAAGACTTGGGTATGCGTAGACCCTGCCAGGATTTCCCAGGCCACTTTAGTCTCCGGATAATTTAGCACAGCCAGGAAAGCTATAAATCAGTTGCCATCAGAGAAAAAAAAAACAAAAAACCAGTTGCCATCAAATCAGTTCTGACTCATGGTGACCCTATGTGTGTCAAAGCAGAACTGTGCTCCACAGTGTTTTCAGTGACTGGTTTTTCAAGTAGATTGCAAGGCCTTTCTACCAAAAGGGAGAGCACTGGTGGTTTTTGGGGGTAAAATTCTTGCTTCCCATGTGGAAGACCTGGCTCTGATTCCCAGCCAATGTACCTCATGTGCAACTACCACCTACCTGTCAGTGGAGGTCTGCATGTTGCTATTATGTTGAGCAGGTTTTAGTGGAGCTTCTAGACTAAGACAGACTAGAAAGAAAGGGGCTTCTGCAGGACTGGGCAGTGTTTAGTTTCATTGTGCATAGAGTCACCATGAGTCGGGCCAACTCGACAGCAGCTGACAACAACCAAAAGCTACAGGAAGAGCAGTGAGGCTCTGAAGAAGGAGCCCTAGGAGTTGGCTCTCCTGGGCTCCTCTGGCCCCTCTGGTTCACCTCAGTTCTTAATTTCTCTCTGAAGTGGAAAAGACCAGAGGCGAAGCCAACCCTTCTGAACTCCTGGTTGTGCTAAGGGAGGTACAATTAACAGTTGCTGCTAGTTGGCATGCACCCAGCCAGGGCAGTGTCAAAAGTCAGGAGTAGGGGCTCTGGACCCCTAGACCCATCATGGAGAGATTGAGCAGCAGCAGGACAGCCCAAGGAGCCATGAAGGACACCACCAGCCACAACTGTCACAGAAACACAGCTCCAGATGGCGCTGCCTCTACTCGCAGCATCTGTGACCTCAAAGAGAGATCGGCACATCTCTCTCTGTGAAGTAGGTGGACAGGGAACAAAAAAGCCCTGAGCAGCAAAGGGCACACCATGTTGCTCCCACTTGCTTTGTGTCCCAATCAAACAAGGTATGAAAATAACTTTCAAACTAGATGACTGGAAACAGAACAAGCAGAATGGCAATAATGAGAATGCCCACATGTTGTGAAGAACATAACCCATGTCAATGAACAATCCGTGTAGAAACTGGTGAATGGGAACCTAACTACTGGGTAAAACTTCACAGAAAGCACAATAAAATATTATTACAAAAAAAAAAAAAAAAAAAAACCTAAACTAAACTTTCATAGTTTGAATGGAAACCCAAACCCTCAGATTTCAGGAACTGCTTTGACCAGCTAAGGGATTTACCAGCAGACAATGACAAAGGAATTGTTAAAATTTTCAAACATAATTAAAAATGGCATACGAAAATCCTTGGCATGTCAAATATTACTTATTCAAATACATATGGGATAAAAGAGCTCCCTATTCAGAGAGCTGCCTCCACTGTTGTCATTTCTTAAAATGTCCGTTAAACATGTCTAATCATTGAATGTTCTCAGAACTTGGATTGATATAGCACCAAAATTCCCATGGGAAAACAATACAACCATCCACACAAGCCTAAGTCCTCTTGGCCTTGCTGTAAACTGTGCCTCCCCAAGGTCTGCTTCCTAAAGAGAACGGAGTACGGTCCTCACTCACCCCCAGCAGCCTCTCCTGTGTTCTCTCTCATATGTTCTATTTCTTAGGAGAACCAAGAGGATATATAAAAAGGCTCTACTGAGTACAGGGCTAAGCCACAGAGATTTGAGGGGTTTGAGTTGCTGGTGCCATTATGAATACATACCTTGATAAGAAGTGACATGCTTCCCAAATGAAAACCTTTTACAGGCTGACCCAGGAAGGCAGATCCCTGGAACCAGGGTCTGGATTAACTTGCCAAGACCACAGCTACACGGCAGGGGTGGGCAGAGTTCAAAGTGAAACACATTTTAAACTCAAGGGCTGAGGATGAAGCAGGCACTTGAATTTGCCTGTGGTAAGACTGACGTTGTCATAAACCTGACAGCCCTAAAACTGGACTGTCGAGTGGCCAAATAATCACTCTGATATGGATGGAATTGTGTCCCCAAAAAGGATATGTTGAAGTCCAAACTTCTGTACCTGTGAAGGGGACCTTGTTTTGGGGAAATAGGGCCTTTCTTTGAAGATGTTATCTGTTAACATGAGGTCATATGGGAGTACAGTGGGTCCTAATCCTGTAAGACTGGTGTCTTTACAAAGAGGAGACAGAGAGACAAAGACACAGAGGGAAGACATTATATGAGGCTCTGTCTACAAGCCAAGGAAGGCCAAGAAACGCCCAAGGCTACCAGCAACTGAGAGATGAGGAAAGATTTTCTCCTACAGCCACAGAGATCACAGCCCTGCCGCCACCTTAGTTATGAATTCTAACCTCCAGAACAGCGAGACGATAAACTTCTGTTCTTATAAGCCACCTACCTTCTGGCATTTTGTTAAGGCAGCCACAGAAAACTAAGACATCTGACAAATTCAACTTATCCATGCTGAGCCACCACCCAGAGGGTAGGGCTTATCCCAGGGGATGCCATTCCTGGCTCTGCGAGGCCCTGATCAGAGAGGTGCGTCCCTGCCCCACGACCAGATGCCAGTTCTACTAGGATTCTAGTCAGAAATGTCAATGTTGTCCAAAAAGACTGACTAAAGAATGAAGTGTAATCTCCTTAAGAAGTATTTAAAAGCTATGGTCTCTAACCCAATCATCTGTGAAAGATGAATTTTTATTAGAACACAGTAAAGCAAAAACAAAAACATACAAAATCTACCCCCAAATTTTTAGATTTGAAATGCCACCTTTGGTTACTAGTATTGGAGAATAATAGATGTTGAAAAAAAATATGTAGATTAATAATCAAATGGATGATAGCAAATGGAAAAAAAAAATTAGGTGCTCTGAGTAACTTTAGTTTCCCCAAATGATCACTCAATGGATAAGCCAGGACCTAATCTCATGGGTCTCAAAGCCAGAGACACATCCAGCAGCCCTGCCCACTTGGCCCTTGCACTTCTTAATGTCTCCTAGGGGTCTGGCTTCCCAATCACGCACCAGAAAGTGGCCACTGAATGAAGGATCCAAGCAGCCCCCTGGATCCCACCCTTTTTCCTTCCTCACTACCCTTTTTGCTGCTATTAGGCTGGACACTGGTGAGCGCCTTCACTTTGGTAATCCTCTTGCCCACTCAGCTCTGTGGCCAGCCCTGCTCCAGTTCCTTCTAAGTGTTCATCTCGTATCAGCCCCAGCCATGGTGCCCCCTTCCTCCCCTGCTCCCTATGTTGGTCACAGCCCTGGTAGGACCAGGAACACTCACCACACCCAGAACTGCCCTAGCCCACTTTACTCTGTCTACCATCCCGCTCCCCTGGTTCTCGGGGGGGCGGGCAGTTTGCCCCTTCCTCCAGGAGTTTATCCAGCTTTGCACCAACTCCACATAACTCTGAGGGCACCATTTACGGTCCTGAACCTGAGGAAGCTGAAGACCAAACCCTGGCTCCCTCACCATATATCAAACCCAAAAAACCAAACTCACTGTCGTCGAGTCAGATCCAGCTTATAATGACCTCTCTTTGGGTTTCCAAGATGGTATCACTATGGAAGCAGATCGCCAATCTTCCTTCTGAGGATGGCTGGTGGGTTTGAACTACCAGCCTTTTGGTTAGCAGTCAAATGCCTTAGGTATTCTGCTACAAGAGCCTCACCATATACTATTTTTTAAAAAGAGTGCCTCTCAACATTATTAAAATGTGGTAATTTTGTGATCAGAAGGAACATCAGGGAGACTCACCTGTCCAGATCATCCCATCTCTCAAAAGGCTCACCATATTCCTAGCAAAACAGATGTATCCCCAGAGGCCCCGCAGGACCTCTGGTCTAAACTGTTTCTACACACCAGGGTAGTTCCCTATTATGGAAGCTAATGTGGAATGCCCTCTCTGGAGGGAAAACATCCCTTAATCTCTTTGTTTGTATTTTGGGTGGACATTTTGTTAGCTGGACCACCATGGGCTTAAAGGCAAAGGATGAAAGAATGGCAGAAACAAACCCTAAAAGGGAAAACCTGTGCATACTCAAATGCTCGATCACCCCCACAACAAGTCAGTAATTAGATCAGAGCCTATTTACCAAACAAACACCTCAGGAGTGAGACGGTGAAGAAGGGAATGTTTAGAAACCACTGCCATTTTGTAATTTTTATTTATTTAATTTTTTTTTGGAGGGGAGGGGGGATGACCTGCAGATTCCATCAAAACCAAGCTCCTGAGAATACTTGGGGAACAGGACACTAAGTATTTCTTTTTCTCTCTAGAAAGTTGACTGAGTGCCTACAAGCACAGCTCCCTCCTGTTCAACTGTCAGCTGGACAGTACACAGAGGCCCCAGGACTCATGTTCATGCCACCCTCTGGTAGTGGGCTGCAATATTGGGAAGGGGCTTGTCTCAGGGCAGGGTACTGGGACAGCCTTCCTGAAGGAACTCAGACAGCCTGCTTCCAGGGGAGTTCTTGGCTCCCTGGGAGGGCACTGGCATAAGAGCAAGAGGTGCTGAGCCAACGCACATAGTAGTCTCCATGAGGAACCAACCAGGAGAAGCACCTGCCCATGGAGCCAGCATCCTCACCCCACATACCTGGGTTCAGGACAGGCTGCACGATGTCCCCATTCCTCCACTTGGTCTCCATGCGCTCCAGCTTCTGGGCTTCATACCGCTTCCTGCCCTCCTCCTCTTGCTCTTGGCGAGAGTACTGCAGAGACCATGGAACAGAGGGTCAGGTCTGCCTATTTTTTTATGCACATGGACACAGTCAATTCTCACTATTCAAGCAGTTAAAAAACAAAAAACAAAAACACATTGCCATGGAATCAATTCTGACTCGTGATGACCTTCATGTGTTGGAAGAACTGTTCCACAGAGTTTTCTTTAATCTTTACAGAAGCAAATTGCCAGGCTTTTCTTCCATAGCACCACTGGGTGGGTTCAAACCACCATTTAATAGTACAGCTCTATAAAGTCCCCAGGAACACTGGATCAGTGACTACCAAAACAGCCTTGCTGGACCTCAGCTCAGATTTTTCCTCCCATTCTGTGCTGAAGGTATCTGCAAATGACCCTGAAAGCATGAGTGTTCTTAGCAAATAGGCAAGTTTGTGAATACACAGTCTACAAATGAGTCTCAATGATGAGGATCAATTGTGAATATAAAGTTCCAGTATGCTACATGTGAAGTTTAAAAGTAACAGCATTTCATCGTTTCAGTGTATTACTGCAACATAATTTATCTGACCAATCCATTATACATATGGGCATGTGGCCTGTTTCCTTTTTCACTATTAAAATTGACAGCATCATACTGAAAATCCTCGGCCACATATCATCCTGGACCTAGAATGCATTCTTGGATGGAGCACTGCTGGACTAAGAGGCCCCCAAGAAGGCCACACCCACTCACTGACCCACCAGTGGGGCGATGAGGGGTAAGTCCCCTGTGTCCTCAACATGGGGTAGCCTGGCTGGGACCCTTAGCTGGTCCACCAGCTACTAGTGTGGAGGGAGCATGCATCCACAGTTAACACAACCCCTTGGAAGCTCCCCTAATGAATCGTAGGATTCTGACCCAAGAAGTTAAAAATAAGCATAAATATAGAACTTGGCACAAAATTGAGGTTCCCAAGTCCTTCTGGTAACAGCAGGATACTGGGTTTCTCTGATGAAACAGAGGAATGGCTCTTTATTACCCTTCCATGCCACCATCTCCAGCCCAGTTTGAGAACATGCCAGGCTCACCCTGTATTCCCTCCCTGGAAGCCTGATCCTTGTATGCTGGTCCAGGTTGGCTACACAGCCCCCCTTTCCCATTTTTCCTCAGGGCCCTCGCCCTCACTCTCCAGAGTGGCTCTGCTCTCCACCGCCTGGCCCTCCCTGCTGACCACCTCGCAGCCATTCTCTTGATTAGCCTCCACTTTTGCTCTTTCAGTTCCTTGGCGAGTACCTCCCGCGGGGCCATTGGCTTCCACGGAACTCAGGTTCCACCCACCCTGGCTGCTGGTGGCTCCTTGCCATGCTGGCGGAAGCCCCTTAAACTCAGAATGTTCATTTTAGTGGCAATTCTAGACCTTCTTTCAAAAGTCAGTTTTAAACATCTTGATTTCCCTGCTTGTGGCTCGATTCCAAAGTTGCCCAGGCTCTGGTTTAACTACCCAGGAGAGGGGGCTGGAGAGCCCGCCTTCAAAAGAGGCCGAGGAGCCGAGAGGTTTGTTCAAAAGAAATAAACTGGTGAGTGTTTAAGCAGCAATGGACAGTTTAGCCTCTTCCTCCTTAAATAAACAACTTCCCACTGTTCCACCATCCACAGCAATGATGATAAGGCTGGAGTCCGTGTTGTATCTATCCAGCAAAATTGATGGCTAAACTTAAGAGTCCTCCAGAAATGTCTTTAAAGTTATTTTTTAAAAAAGCACTCACCTCCCTAGCCCAATAAATCCTCATTGTGTGTAGCGCAAGGAGTTCTGGTGGTGCAGTGGTTAAAGCATTTGGCTCCTAACCAACCAAAAGGTAGGCAGCTCAAACCTACCAGCTGCTCTGTGGGAGAAAGGTAAGGCAGTCTGCTTCCGTAAAGACTTACAGCCCTGGAAACCCTCTAGGGCAGCTCTACTTTGTCCAAAAGTGTAACTGTGAGTTGGAATCGACTTGATAGCACTAGGTTTGGTTTTTCTGTTGTGTAGTATACCCGTATATCCGTCAGCCCTCTACCACCACACGGGAGGGCCAGTGGAGGCCCCAGCCCTGGATGCCAGCCATGAAGGCTCGGAAAATGCAGCCTCCTCCCAAGATCTTGCTTCCCTGCTGGCTTTAAATCTAGGAACCGGCACTTTACTGGCAGGGCTGGCACCACTCCTACCCTCAAGGCCTCATTAAACCCAGTTGGTCTGAAGCAGAGGACAGTTTGGCCCAAACAAACATCTCAGACAAGTCTGTGCAAGCTTCTCAACTCAAGACGTTTCACAGAAACCAAGGTGTCCACACTCCAAGGACCAGTACAGCCTCTCCGGGGCTGCAGCTGCCCCTCCAGCCACCGCACTGCCTCTGTTTCCCATCACAGGGCCATCAAGGTTCCCTGTTTATTGGGAAAGACGAATTCCTTGCTAGGAAGAAGGTGGAGCAAAGTGGAAAAGTTCTGCACTAAATGACATGCACATGGTTAGCAGCTCAATTTCTTCCTGGGAGACACAAAGAGACATATTCTTCATTAATGAGCATGTGTGTGCATGCGCATGTGTGCCATATCTGTCCATCTATGTGTGACACGTGTGTGAAGTATCTATACATGTGAGATCTATCTGTATGTGTGAGATGTGTGTCTCTGTGTCTGAGCTATCTGTATGACACATAAATGTGTGTGAAATATATGTGTGTGAGAGGGATATCTATCCATCTGTGTGTGATAATGTCTGTGTGAAATACCTGTGTGTGAGAAACATCTATGTGTGTATATGAGATACTTATGTGTGTAAGATATCTACATGTATGTAATATCTATATATGTGTGTGTGTATAGCTGTATGGGTGTGTGATATGTGTGTGAGAGAGATGTAATATCTGTGTGTGAGATATCTATGTATGTATGAATACCCATATATGTGTGTCAGAAATATCTATATGTATGTGTGTTATATATATATATATATGTGTGGGTGTGGGTGTAGGAAGGATATTTATCCATGTGTGTGTTGTTGTTGTTGTTATGTGCCATCGAGTCGGACCCGACTCATAACGACCCCCACCTTGGGTTTCTGAGACAGTATCACTACTGAAGTAGATTGCCCAATCTTCCTTCTAAGGAGTGGCTATTGGGTTTGAACCGCTAGCCCTCTGGTTAGCGGTCAAGTGCCTTAGGCACTACGCTACCAAAGCTCCCATCCATGTGTGTATGATTATATGTATCAATACACACATATCTGTGTATAGAGAAAAATGTGTTCTTTAATAAATGACCGCCATCTACAAAGAGGTTGACAGGAGGATGCTGGAGGATACATGAAGCCTCATGCCTGTCTACCACCCAGCAGGTGAATGCAAATGATGATTAAAGCCAGAAAGAGCAGCTGAGCTTCCTAGAGTCCCCGCATCAGGACTCCTGCTAGCCCCTGCCAGTGGGAGCAGCAGACCTACATTTCAAGTGTAACTCAAGGCTTATACGTGGGCCTAGCTTGTGTAGGGGGAGAAGTACAAATAAGTATTAGCAGCAGCTGCAGCTGGGAGCTGTGTGACTTCCCCCATCTGGAGCTTTCCCTGCTGCAGCTCAGTGGAACAGTTTCAACACTCTTCCCTACAAAGGGCAAAGTTGATATTTATGTCATATCAAAGCCGGCTAAACAAAGGGATGGGAAAGTGACTGGATGCCCCTCCAGGATGTGGGAGGGAGCACATCAATTACTGGGTGAGGAGCACAGAGAGAAGACAGAGGGTCGGAGCTCAGCGCTTCAGACAGCTAGCTTCAGACGAACCGGGGTCTGGAGCTCTCTCCCACCCACGCTGGCCAGAGACTCCAGAGCTCTCAGCACATGAGCCCTGAGGGGCAAAAAAACAGCAAAATTAATGTGTTCAGTCCCCCAACCTTCCCTCAATATCACCCCTTACAATATACCATGCAATGGTGAAGTCAGAAATATAGCCTTGTGGAAGTTTCCAAGGAGCTCTGGTGGTATAGTGGTTAAGGCATTTGGCTACTAATCAAAAGGTCAGTGGTTCGAACCCACCAGCTGCTCATGGAATAAAGATGAGGCAGTCTGCTTCTGTAAAAATTAACAGCCTTGGGAACCCTATGAGGGTCACTGTGAGTTGGAATCGACTCGATGGCAGTGAGTTTGAGTTTTGGGGAGGATAGAGGTTTCCAAATTGTGTAGCATTTTAATCTTAAAATCAGTTAAATAACTCTGAGTGTTCATGTGTGATGTGGCTACTTTAACATCAATGGTTTAGTGGAAAAGATGAAAGTGGTGGCAGGTGCACTGGTCATTTCAGAAGAGAACAGTCATTGTGCCTTAGACTGACTTCTGCTTCTCAGGTCTCAGAAACCTCCAGGTACACTGCCTGAAAATGAATGGAGCTTCCATCTCCAGCAGGCAGCAAAGAGGGGGAAAGCAGCCCAGATGCAGTGAGTGAGCACATGTGAGTGTGAAAGCATGTGTGTGTGTGTGTCAGGGCGACATGGCCAGGCTGAGGAGCGGGCATGTTTGAACCATCTGACCATCCTCGCCATGAGCCCACTCTGACTCAGGAGTTGGCTGTTCCCTCCACGTGGAATGGCTGGAATGGCAGACCAGATGCTGTCACTCCAACTGGCTTCACAGTGGTACCACTATTCTTCCCCGTCACCAAGATTAAAAAGAAAATCTGAACCAAACCATAGATGGAGCCTGCAGCTAGCCTCTCTGGCCCAGAGGCGCCCCACCAGCTATGACTGCACCTGGGACCCTGACAGGGCACCCAGGTAGATGTGGAGCCAGAGACAGGGAGAGATGACAGGAAGCCAGTTTCAGGGAGTGCCCCTTACAGTCTATAGCTGAGGTAGAAGCAAGGAGTGAGTCCCTACCAGTCCACGTGGGCCCTTCCCAGGGGCCCACAGACAGAGGACTGTGAGCCAGGCCAGGGGAAGGGCCTTGTACCTGTCTAACTCCATGCAAGGAGGGATAGGGCATGGGAAAGGACACAGGGTGTCAGAATCAGAAGTGCACATTTCTCCATTAGGTCTGTAAGTAGACAGAGCAGCCCCGTGAACCCTGACAATCTGGTTCTCAGTCCCATGATTTCCGAAAATGAGTTCCATATGGATCTCAACGACATGAGAAGGCCTCCTGCTGGAGTGGACCCTGCGGGCACCTCCAGGTTTTGCTTACTTCTGTGAAGGGCTTTCTTCCTCTCATGTGTGGGAGCAAATGCAGCAGGTCTGCTCGGACCCAGTGGATGAGCTGGGGAGGGGGGAGAGTGGGGTCCATGAGGCTCCTTAGAACATCTAGTGGACAGTCAGCCACAGGAGAAGGAGACACGAGAGTGCTTTCAGGGAGTGAATAAAGTGCTCTATTGGCAAACATTTGCCTTCAAAGGTACACCAAGGCTGTGGAAGCCTGTCTATGGCATACTCCTGGAAGGGACTGAGTAGGATGGTACAGGGACACAGTAACTCTTTCCATGTACAGACCCTTTGTCCCCAGCCATTCCAAGCTGAGAGAAACCCAAGGAGGAAGCAAGTGCCAGGAGTGGGGCAGGAGAAAGAAAGAGAAAAGGCTGAAACGAAGGATGTCTGAACACCCATTTCACCAGAAGCCAACAGAATAGCCAGCTCATGGGGACCTCTGAGGAGAAATTGGCCTGAGATTGGGGGCTGGCAGCCCTAGATTTGCACAGAAGGAAGTGTCTCCATCCCCGTCCATCTTAGCCTTTCCTCGTGGGTGATGTCCAGGGTTCTGGGCCAGCCTACTCTTACTACTAGTATGAATTTAACATGCACTCAAAGGTTCTAGACATTCAGAACCACCACACGTATACATGCCTTCCTGGGCCCCCAGAGCCCACCTGCCTGCTGGGCCACCCCATTAGCTCTGCTAGACCACCCCTGAGCTAAGAGAGCCTCCCACACAGTCAGTAGGAGATAAAGGAAAGGGGCTGCCTTACCACAACAGGGGGCACTTCAAGGACCTTGTCTACATTCTTCAGCGACAGGGGCACGTACCACAGGGTGGCCTTGTTGGTCAGTTTTTTGGTACCTTAAGAGAAGAAAAGCACATGAGAGATGGTCCTGAAGGGGGAGGGGCTGCCACCCAGCACTGCCCATCCACTTGGTACTGTAGGCAGACTCCCCCACCCCTCCCATTGCCTCCCCTGGCCTCCACCCCAAGGCGAACAAGTGTGGACACAGACTTAAAACCCTCAAGCCATAGGAAGAGGCTGTGTGGGCACCATGACCACCCACTGGAGTCTCTCATCCACACCTCGGTGCCTGAGCCCAGGGCCCAGGCCAGGGCAGTTTTCCATCCTGAAGTTGAATGGGAAAATTCCACACCCCATAGCGCTGGGTGGACTAGGGCTTGTCAGCCTTCTAATATGGCAACAACCAGGCTGCCTCACCTTGGCTGGTATTTTGACAGGAGGACCAGTCTACTACTGAGTCAACCTTGACTCGTGGCAACCAGAGTAGAACTGTGCTCCACAGGGTTTTCAGTGGCTGGTTTTCCTAAAGTAGCTCACCAGGCCAAGGTGCCTCTGGGTGGTCTGGAAGCCCCACCTTTCAGTTAGTGCTAACCGTCTGCCACCCACAGACTCCTTAAGAGGAGGGCTCACTATGCAAACTCTTCAGAACCCTGTGGGAGGCTCCCAGAGAGAAGCGCTCACTAGTCTGTGGGCGAAACTCTTTCACAGTGCGACCTCCCACCCCCTAGAGCGGCCAGAACAAAGCCCAAGAGAAAATGCAAGCCGAAGCCACTACCTAACTGGCTCAATCTCCACTCATCAAGCTCGGCTGATGTTTCATTTCAAATTCCTGAATGCTTGCAGAGGAGCTGGATGTCATTTCTCAGACAAGGAAGGTTCTGATAGACCTTGTCTACCCACCTCAAGGAACCTCCTCCAGACAGAAGAGTCCAGAAGGACCATGGCCCTCACAGATGACTGTATCCCTGCTCTCCACTCACAGGAAGAGATTCTGGCCACAGCACAAAGCTGTGGCGTTCAGCTCATCAAAGCCCTGTTTTGCCACCCCAGGCACTTCCTTCAACATGGGAAGCAAGCATGCCAGACACTTGGATTTGCTGTTGACCTACACAGTCCCCATCCAGAAGCTTCTACATGCTGAGAGATAGGTTGTGGGCTGCTGGCTTCCCTCTGGGCTGACAGATAACAGAACCTTCCTTGGGGCACAGAGCAGGACCACAGGGCAGAGTGAGGTTGCAGGGTAGAAAGGCCTGTCTGTCTGGGCTGAGAACTGAGCTCACAGACTTACACAGCAAGAGCTTGAAGCTCAGAGAGGCCAAGGGGTTTGCTGAGGGTACACAGCAATGTGGTACCATCCTAAACACAGATTCTCTCACCCCTGGCAATTTCAGGGAAATGTCTGCAAGGGTGCTTTTAAAAAGTACCTTCTTTATCTTGGAAGATCCCAATGTAGAGTGGGCAGGCAGACTGCTGGAGATAACAGGGAGGGAGTGGGAAGGTGCATGCAGCCCTGCGGCCTCCTCAAAGTACCCTCCTGAGAAGTTCACATTTCTCCAGCTCTCTCTGACCTGCCTTCCAAGATGAACCTGGGCCTCTGGTGCCAGTTTCCTCCCAAACCTAGTCCCAGGCACCAAGTCAATTCCCAGAGGGCCAATTAAGCAGCAGCAGCCGGGATGTTGAAGCCCATGGGGGCCTGATGCACTGCTCCAAACACAAATGGCCACCACTCTGTACAGACACGGCTACACTGTCAGGCTAACAGGCTTCTTGGGCTTTGGATTGATAGGCAAATAATACAGGAAATATTTTCACTGCACTTTGACTGTGAGTAGATCTGACAAGCTGCTTTTGGGAATAAAGATTTCCTGTTTGCCTCCGCCACAGCCAGCCTGACAAGCTGGTTTCCATGGAAACCCAGAATGGCCCTCTTCTAGACCTAAATGAACAACATGGAGCAAATGAGGCACAACATGCTAATTGTACTTTCTCAATCATTTAATAAAACCATCCAAAGACAACTGCAGCATTGAAAACATCTATTTTAAAATCTTAAAAGCTACCAGCTATTTTCTGGAGTGATTCACAGCAATCAAGTCCTAGTTAGCTTAATATTTTGACAGTTGCTGGAGATGAATGAACTATCGCAGAGGAAAAGGTTTGTGGGTTGTCTGCCTCAGAGTGCACTCTCTTGCTCGCTGGAGCTCCTCATGATGGGCAACATAGCCCAGATCAAGGGGCACACACAACTGGGGACCCCTGCCTCCTGCGGAGGAAACCCATAGACATCACATGAACTGGTGCGTGATTCAGCTATGTCTAGGCTAATGACCCTGGGTGTGTAACCTGAATCCTCAGTCTCCTTGTCTATCAGAGTCCATTGGGCCAGTATTTATGGGGTCACTGTGTGCCAGGCACTGTTCTTGGTGTTGAGGGTATAGTCAACAAAACAGCCTCAGTCCCCTGTCTCTGTTGAGTTCAAATTCTGGTGGACACATAAAGACAGACAGAAAGGCCTAGAGAGATCCAGGGTTGGAATAATAGAGAGACTGGTACATATTCAAACACAGAGAGAGAGGCAGAGAGAGGACAGCAGAGAGACGACAGGGAGACACAGGGAGACAAAGGCACAGACACCAAGATGAGAAACAGGACAGAGACAGGGAAACACAGAGATGAAAGAGAGGCATGCTGGGTCAGAGGAGAAAGAAGGGGGAGTCCGGCCCCACAGCAACGATCTGGAGCACGACGAACAAGACATGTTGAAAAGCCACAGCCCTTGGGGCTCAAAGCCTTGTGCTGAGGAGGCCTCTTCCTTTCCGGTCCTGGGAAAACACCAAGCCCAGGGACCGGCCCATAGCTAAGAGCTAAAAAGTCCAGGCATGTTACTTGCCTTCTCCAAGCCTCTGTTTTCTCTGCACAGTGGGGTGGCATGGCTTGCCCAGATCTCACCCTGGAGGGAGAAGTGAGAAGTAGAGCCCAGCAATGTGTGCTCCCTGAAGCAAGGCCAGTTCTCTCCCTCCCAGGAAGGTTCACACTCCCCATCTAGGGAAGGAGCAAGGCTGAGGGCTACAGAGGCAAGAGTGCTTATGGAGAAAGAAGCATCCTCACCGGCCAGACAGAGGTACTCACTCTGTCTGCCCCCATTTGCCTGGCTCTTTCAAGAGCTTTCTGGTTCTCTGCATTCTCACTCCAAAAGCATGAGTGAGCCTTTAAAACTAAGAGTTAGATCATGCCAATCTCCTAGTCAAAATCCCGATAGCTTCCCATCTCAGCATGGCGGCCCAGGCCTTCCTGGTGACCTCCATTCATTCACTCTTTCACGCATTCACCCGTCATTTATTGGTTCCATGTCTATTATATGCCAACCAAAGATGCCCAGGAGAGAAGACACAAGTCTTCCT
The DNA here is from genome assembly GCF_000298275.1 of Orycteropus afer afer. Classification (NCBI taxonomy): domain Eukaryota; kingdom Metazoa; phylum Chordata; class Mammalia; order Tubulidentata; family Orycteropodidae; genus Orycteropus; species Orycteropus afer. The sequence continues at coordinate 1,227,954 of NW_006921681.1, forward strand.
CTCAGACGTCACAGTCTATGCTTTCTCCACCGTGGACCACTGGCACTCTAGACTGGATGATTCTTTGCTGTGGGGCTATCCTAGGCATTTTAGGATGAATAGCAGCATCTTTTGTCCTCTACCCATTAGATGCCAGTAGCACTTCCCCAATTGGGACAACCAATCATGTCCCCTAGGGCCCCAAACTGTCCCTGGCTGAGAACCAGGGTGCAGGAAAGGGACATAAATTTCCAGCTCAGTTTGAAAAGCTGTTTTTCCTGGGACCAACACTGGAGGGAATGGGAGGGCTACCCAAAGGAGGGGATGCAGAGACGGAGCCACGATGCCATGCAGGAGGTAGTCAGAGGGCCTGCCCAAGGTGCTACATAGGAAGGTCAAGATGAAAAAAGCCACAAACCTGGCAATGCTGGACCCTGAACTCCAAAGAGGGGAAAACTATGCAGCAAAGGGAGCCCTGAGGCTTCCAGGCCCCTGATGGTCAGAAGTGGCTGACCAGTCATCCCTGAGGAGACAGTGTGTGGGAAGGCCTATCCCATGGCCCCTGTCTCACTTGTATCTTTCAGTCCCTTCTCTCTCCTGAAGTTAACCACTCAGAGCAACCCAGACGGAGCCGTCTGCCTCTCTTTCTCTGGAGAAGCAAGCGCCTCCAGACTCGCCCTCCACCAGGCCACCTGCTATAGCCTACCCTGTCTCCTCCCTTCCTCCTACACTTCCTCAGCACCTCTTCGAGACACAGTGTCCTCAACGTACCCCTCCAGCCAGGACACAGAGCCCAGGAATGCCTTTTTGTCCCCCTGCCACCTCTCCTGTCCCTGTTTCTGTTCATTGGGTTTCCTCTCGGGTGGTGGCTCCTGCTGTGCCAGAAAGAGGCTTTAATGACAAGGACGGTTGCTGGTTCTAACAATGGCAAAGTTACAATGAAAGAGCAGTGCTGCCAGGATCACCTCTACAAATGAACCAGAAACAGGCAGGAGAGGGCAGCAGATGCCCCTCTCCATCAGGATGGGGTCAAGGCTATATCCCCTAGCTCTGCCCACCCAGGAGTGCAGCAAACTGCAGTTTGGGAAACTGGACAGGGACCCCAAAATCCCTCTGGGGAGACCCACCTCTGCACTGAGCCTGATTTTGGTTGCAGCCTTGATCTCAGTGTAGAACAGAGTGTGCCGGGCATCCCTTTCTATGCCACAGCCAGAGACTGGGACCCAAGGGTCTATCAATGCCAGTGCCACCTGTCAAGTCACAGTGGACAAAGACAAGCACACCAAACGTGCCCGCTCGCACCCAAGTTCTTGCTCAGCTGAAGTGTTTTGTGCTGTCACTGGGCCATCCTGCCAAGGTCTGCAGGGTGGTTTAGATGGAGACACATGCTCTAGCCCACCCCACAGGAAAAGCAGGTGCCCACCCCTTGCAGTTACAAGCACAGCACTGGGCAGGGCAGCCACCTTCCAGGGGTAGGGAGGTCAGAAAGAAAAGGACACAAGCCAGGTAACATCTTCCTTTGCACCTGGACTATGGGGCGGCCCAGGATCTGAAGAAGGGGCCTCTGCAGGGAGCCCAGGGACAAAGGAAGAGGCTGTCTCCCTCAATACAAGCACAGTTATAAAAAGAAGTGTATGCGGGTGCGTGTTAGCACTGTTGCTGCCACACTCGCCTGTGGTGCCGAGTGGGAAGATGAAAAGGGGTTTCCATGGTTACCACGACCAAGGAAGAGAATATTCAGATCAAACCAGAGTCAAAGGGTCGCCAGTGAACTTCAATCTATGCCTGGGTTACAGGGCCAGGGTGGGCAAGGAAAGCCCAGAGCAGGCCCTCCAGGAAGTATCCTTCATAGCACCAAGACCCCTACTATGCACAGCAAGGGCAACCAGGGCAGGGGAGATGGCAGGGGGCCAGTTCCACCTTTGCCCAGGACTGGGCTGGTTGGTGAGCAGAGGGTACACACTCAGAGATGGGGCCAGGCGGTAGGGTCTGAATTTACTCTGCCAGCTTTCAGGTGTGCAATCTTTCTGACTCGCCTGTCTGAGCCCCAGTTTCCTTGTCTGTAAAATGACGCTAAAGTGTGACAAGTAGGAGTACTTGCTTCTGGCTGATGGCAGAATGACAGGAGGGGGACCCAAGTAAAGTGTTTGGGCCAGGCCCCAGAACAGAGTAAACACTCAGTAAATGTTAACTGCTGCTGCTGCTTTTATTATCACTGTCACTGTTATTCCTAGCCAAGTTTCCTGGTGGGAAGTATCCACAAGTTACCTGTGAGGATGTTTTCAGACATCACGTTGACCTGGACTTCCACAGAGTGCTTGGATGTGTAGGTAATCTCAGCACTGACATGAGCCACCTCACCGATGCACATGGGAGACAGGAAGTCAGTACGCTCGACCCGGGCCAGCGCAGCCACACAGCGCTCCTGCAGACACCAAAGATAGAAGGGTCATCCCCAGCCAGTCTAGCCCAGCCCAGCTCAGCCCAGTCCATGGCTAGCTCAGCCCAGCTGAACACAGTGCAGGCCAGTCCGGCTCAGCTCAGCTTATGCTACCTCAGCCCAGCCAATGCCATCTTACTCCATCCCAGCTCAGTTCAGCCAAGCCCAGCGTAGCCCAATGGTCCAGTTCAGTCTAGCTCAGTCCAGCTCAGCCCAGGCCAAACCCAGCCCAGATCAGCTTGGTAAGACCTAGAGCTAGTTGCACCGTTATTTCTTTGCACTGTGAAAATAATGCAATTCGTTGACTCTAGACATTTAAGGAACCCTGGTGGCACAAAAGTTAAGTGCTCAGCTATTAACCAAAAGGATGGCAGTTCAAACCCACCCAGCAGCTCCAGGGGAGAAGAGACCTGGTAATCTGCTCCCGTAAAGATCACAGCCTGGGAAATCCTACAGGGCAGTTCTACTCTGTCTTGTAGGGTTGCTGTGAGTCAGAACTGACTCGATGGCACCCAACAAAAGGAATATACATCCAAACACAAAAATAGAAAACACAGAATCATTTGGCAACGGTAATTCTAAGGGGTGGGATTATTATTTTTTTTCTAATTTTTCTCTAATAAATGTGTATTGCTTATATAATAAAAAGTTTAAAAAGTACATATTCATTATAGAAAATCTGGGAAATATAGAAAAAGGAGAGACAGTCACTCCTCTCATCCAAAGATAGCCCCGCTGCTATATTAGGAAATTTCTTTCTAGGCTTTTCCCCTAAAAATAGGGCTGTGTTGGTTCATTGGTTTGTGTGCCCGGCTCCTCGTTCCACAGCTTTAGTCTGATTTCGTTGTGCAAAGCCTAATTATATACCTGCACATTCTGTTTTCTCATCATGAGGAAAAAGAACCTGCTGGTGTTCTAACACATTCCTGGCAGTCACTATTCTTTTCTCTTTTTCAAATTTAAATGTTATTTATCCTTCAAGTAGGTAACCCATTCTTAAGATACAAAACTCAAAAAGAACAAAGGGTATAAGGAGCCAGGTCTGCCTCTCGTCCCTTTGTCACAAGCCACCCAGGACCTCCTTGGAAGACCAGTGTGTCTCAGACAGAGTGTCTACTGACAAAGGCAACATAGCCATCCAGGGGGGCTCTCAGACAACAGACACACAGACAACTGTGCACCTTCCTCTTCTCTCTTACCTCTTCTGAAGCTCATCTCTACTGATACATGATGGACTTCTGATGTCTTTCCTTTTTTTTCTAAAATAATTCATATACTGTTGTAAAAGTATAAATAACATTTGCTAGTTTGTTAATTTTTACCTGTATAATTCAGTGACATTGGTTATGTTCATCATGTCGTACTACCATCACCATTATCTTTTGCCAAATTATTCTACCACCATGAACAGAAACTCAGTGCCCCCTAAGCAGTAACTCCCCCTTTCCCACTCTCTCTCATTCCTCATAACCACTAATAAGCTTTGATCTCTATATGTTTGACTATTTCATATGGTGGGATCATACAATATTTGTCCTTTTGTGATCAATTTATTTCACTCAGTATAATCTCTACAAGGTTCTTTCATGTCACAGCATGTATCAGGACTTCCTTTATCTTTATGACTGAGTAATATTCCATGGCATGTATGTACCACATTTTATTTATTCATCTGTTAAAGAATATTTAGGTTGTTTCCATATAATGTTAGGAACTCTGGTGGCACAGTGGTTAAGTGCTTGACTGCTTACCAAAAGGTCAGTGACAGTTCAAACCCACCAGCCACTCTGTAAGAGAAAAGACCTGGCAATCTGCTCCTGTAAAGATTATAGTCTAGGAAACCTTATGGGGCAGTCGCTATGAGTCTGAATCGACTTGATGGTAACAAAACCCATATAACGTCTTTTTTGTGACACCTTCTATGACTTTTTTTTCATGGTACTGCACTGCAAAAAAATATTTTTAATGGCCATATAGAATAGTATATTCTCCTGTTAGCAATTTGAGTCAACCCTAATTATTTCTTATTATAAAGATTAGTCATAGATTGAATTATGTCCCCCCAAAATGTGTCAACTTAGCTGGACCATGATTTTCAGTGGTTTGGCAGCTCTGTAATGACAAAATTTGGCAGTTACATAATGATATAATCATCCCCCATGATGTGATCTGATGTGATCAGCCAATCAGTTGTAAGGGGATTAAGGTAGGATACAACATTCTTACTCAGATCACAGTCTGATGTGATGTAAGGAGAGTTTCCCCGAGGTATGTCCTATATGACCTTTTACCTTACAAGAGACAAAAGGAGAGAGAAACAAGCAGACAAGGAGGACATGACTACCACCAAGAAAGAATTAGAAGCATAGTGCATCCTTTAGACCCAGGGTCCCTGTACAGAGCACATCCCAGACCCAGGGGAATACTGATGCCAAGACCCATGGAGGTCTCCAAGGGACTCTGAGTGCACAGACATTGAAAGAAAACAGGGACCTTCTCCTAGAGCCAACAGAAAGGCTTCCCCTAAACCTGGCACCCTGAATTTAGACTTAGAACCTTCTAAACTACGAGAGAAAAACTTTGTTTGTTAGAGCCATGCATTTGTGGTATGTCTGATATAAAAACACTAGATAAAAGTAAGAGAATAATACTGTGATGGATGTCCTTTTACTTAAATTGTTTTCTGTATTTGGATTATCTCTGTGGTCAAAGGGGCAGCTGATTTGCATGAGCTTGTCCTCCCTCCTCCAGCCTGGAGTTTTGGCGGGGGTGGGGTGGGGGGGCGGGTGTTTGCAAATAGTTAACATGCTGGGCTGCTTACTGAAAGGTTAGAGGTTCCACCCAGAGGCACTTCAGAAGAAAAGCCTGCTGATCCACTTCTGAAAAATACTATTGAAAACCTTACAGAGCACAGTTCTACTCTGACACATATGGCATACCCATGAGTCAAGGTCAACTCAATGGCAACTGTTTTGATTGTTCCTCCTTCACACACATTCCCATCCACCACCAAGGAGGGGTCGCTAGGAGTCAGTCCGACTCAGCACATAACAACAACAACCCCTGCCACTAAAACAATGTTCAGGAACTCCAAGTCCGGCTATACATGAATATATATGGCTACAGCACCACCCACTGGTGGAAGGTGGAAAGGCAATGGCTAAATAGAGCTGGGCAAGAAAAAAGGACCAACCTGTATCTGGCAGCGCACTTTTTGGGATTACCCCAGTGCTGTCCGTAAGACCAAAACATGGAATGAAGTCTATTACTAGGAGTGGTTAAATTAAGTGACGATATGGATAGGCCCACAAACAAGTAGTATATACATGTTGTTAGGCGTTGTCAAGTCACCTCGAACTCATATTGACCCTCTGTACGACAAAATGAAACACTGCCCAGTCCTGTGCCAGCCTCACGGTCCCAGCTATACCTAAGCCCATTGTTGCAGCGACTGTGTCAATCCATCTTGTTGAGGGCCTTCCCCTTTTTCATTGACCCTCTACTTTACCAAGCATGATATCCTTCTCCAGGGAATGGTTCCCTCTGACAACATGACCAAAGTAGTGGAAGTTTGGCCATTCTGGTTTCCAAGGAGTATTCTGGCTGCACTTCTTCCATGACAGATTTGTCAGTCCTGTTAGCACACCATGGTACTTTCAGTATTCTTCACCAACACCACAACACAAAAGCATCAACTCTTCTCCCTTATTTATTGTCCAGCTCTCACATGCATAAGAAGAGATTGAAACTACCATGGCTTGAGTTAGGTACACCTTAGTCTTCAAGGAGACATCGCTGTTCTTCAGCACTTGGTTGCAGCAGATTTGCCCAAGGCTTACGTCTTTTCATGTCTTGACTGCTGCTTCCATTGGTGTTGATTGTAGAACCAAGTAATATGAAGTCTTTGACAACTTCAATCTTTTCTCCATCTATCATGATGCTGCTTATTGGTCCAGTTGTGAGGATTTTTGTTTTCTTTATACTGACGTGTAATCCATACTGCAGACTATAGTCTTCGATCTTCATCAGTAAATGCTCCAAGTCATCCTCACTTTCGGCAAGCAAAGTTGTGTCGTCTGCATATCACAGGTTGTTAATGAGCCTTCCTCTCCAATCTTGATGCCATGTTCTTCTTCATATAATCCAGCTTCTCGGATTATTTGCTCAGCATACAAGTTGAATAAGTATAGTGAAAGGATACAACCCTAACACACTTCCTTCCTTCTCAATTTTAAACCATCCAATATCCCCTTGTTCTGTTCTAATGACAGCCTCCTGGTCTATGTACAGGCTCCTCACAAGTACAATTAAGTCTTCTGGAATTCCCATTCTTGTCAATGTTATCCACAATTTGTTATGATCCGTACAATCAAATGCTTTTGTGTAGTCAATAAAACATAAGTAAACACCTTTCTGGTATACTTTTGCTTTCAGCTAAGATCCATCTGACATCAGCTATGATATCCCTCATTCCACATCCTCTTCCGAATCCAGCTTGCATTTCTGGAAGTTCTCTGTCAATATACTT